>NC_142616.1:32437447-32738447 GCF_059453375.1 Lepisosteus platostomus | reverse complement strand
TGATACTTATCACAAAATGGTGGATTAGTTTTCAGAAAAAAAAAACACTGGAGTTAAAACATCTAGAATACGAAAGCAATAAACAGAAACACAAACAGCTCAAACGAAACGTTTGTTTCTGGTTCACCTGTACTAAATCCACAGAGACCACCACGTATAATCTGTCCTTTGTAATGTACTCAGCGAGTGCATTAAATACATAACCTTACTTCTGTGTCAGGTAGTGGGCTCACCTGATCTACCTTTAGCAGGTTGAATTCCAAATTAAGGTTGTATCCTTTTGATGATTAAAACCCATTACGTTCCACGTTATATATCAAATGTAAATAGAAACGCACGCGCCAGGGCAATTAAAATCGGCAATATTTTATATTTTGTACCACAAGTAAGAATACTTTAAAGGATGTTAAAATCTTATAGGTTGTCCAAAGAAAGTACAAAATAAAAAGGGTTTGGCATATTTCTTATTGGAATTCGCTTATCTAATTTTAAAACATTATTCATATTATACAAAAGTCTGTGATCTGAGAGGCTGGTCTAGAATAAAGGTACGTTTAATTTGCTTTCACACTCCTAATTGAAGGGGATGCCAGTTCATTTCTCTAGACTGATTTCCAAAAGGACCTCGTTTGTAAAAGAGCTAGGGCTGACACTGGGACAAAAGACCCCGACCGGTCTACAACCAACCAGCACAAAGACCACCTTAAATACAGCTCGCCGGGGGGAAATTAATTCTGACCGCTCCCTGCTTTAAAATATCTCCTAGAAAACCGACACAACCTTTTTTTGCCTCAAAGACCCTTTCAAAAACAATGACATCAAAACCAAGTTTGCCCCCAAAAAGGGGGTTACAACATAATCCCGTGCAAAATAAAATAAAAAACAACAGAAAGATCATACGAGAGAGAAGATTACAGACGGGTCACTCATCATTAGAAACTTCTGTCTCTGACATGTAAAAACTCATAAAAATATGAATCAACTGACCCGGATCTCTCTATCTTTGTCTAATTAGGGACTGACAATTTCACTCAACGAATAACGAAATATTTAATAATACTAATAACAATAATAATAATAACGTGATCAAGGACATATTTAATAGGTTGTGTATTAAAGTTTTGTTTTCTAAAATCTAGATTTTATGTTTTAGTTAAACAAAATATAAATATTTTTTTTATTTTTCCTTTAAATCGAATCTCAACATTAGCTTTTTAATTTAAATTTAAAAATTATATTTTGTGCATTCTAGATCGGCATTGAAATTTCGAATTTAAACTCGACTGCGCAGAAGAGACGAGGTCTCTTTGCGGCAATTCCGCGGCCTGTCCACAGCTTTTCAATGAAGTAATCTTTCAACAGCCTAAGTCTGTAGAGTGCATCATACAAAGAAAACAAACCAAAAAACATCAAGAAATTGGTTGTGTACACTTGCAATATCTACTATTCTAATATTGTGAATCAGGTCTTCTTTAAGGTATTCTGTAAAAGCCGCGAGACAATTTTCTCTTTCGACTTAATCAACATTTGTGTATCAAAAACATTTTAGTATACCGTTAGGGAGGGTATACCTGTATATATACGTTTCGTTTTTGCGCTCCGCGAAATATTTTCTTACCTGAGTTTCTGTGAGACTAAGGCTGTGTGCAAGTTGTTTTCTTTCTGCACCAACAACATAGTGATTTTTTTCAAAAGCGTGCTCCAGCCGCAGTAGCTGAGAAGGTGAGAACGCTGTCCGAATCCGTTTGGGTTTTCTGGCCAGTGCATTATGTAAAAGGAAGCTTTCCGGGCTTGTTTCGTTCCCTGTATAGCAACAAGAAAGATAGCAATTAGGTTTCCTTTTCTTTCAGACTGACAACATTCAATTCCACTTTTAAGTGATAGCCTGTGATTACACTGTCTTTGACTTACAGCCTCTTTTATTTCCCGATTCACAAAACAAAGACTAAAATCGACTGCATTAAGAAATGCGCGCACACGTATGCACACAAAAGGTTAATTAAAAATAACCAGCTTTTTCCCCTTGGTAAACTTCACCACCGCCGCAGTTCTTATATATATTATTTTCCGCTAATCAACGGTGATATTTCATATCCAATCGATGAAATGCTGTTTTTGATCGGTAGAACCCTGCATTTGGAAAATATGAATTTTAATAATTGGACTTAAAACATTTAAAATTAAAATGATCTGTGTACATTTGTTCATTTTTTTAAAGTTGTTAGTCTAAATATATATTTAGCCACTCAACGTGCCAGCGACTTGTGTTCATACATAATATGGCTTATATATATATCTTTGGAGTGACAGCTGAGGTGCGCTTACTTTCATTAACAGTGCCAAACTGAACTCAAAAGCGCACAACGAATTTACAAGGTTGGTCTGTACCTTTTACTTTCACCAAGGGAGTTTGCTACAAATACGTATAGAAGTAAAACGAAGGGCTGGTCTCGTTTTGAACACGCATACCCGTTTATAAAAATAATAGAACATTTCAAAGATGTCTGCAAGGGCCATAGTAAATTTATACAAGTAACACCAGGTTTGCATTATTATTGGTGCTTTTATGACAGTGATGGTACTGGGTTAGATGAGTAGGTTCTGAAATATTTTAGACTTAAGCTCAGGTGCTTTACAATTCAAGTGTCAGCGTTAACTTAAATAGTTTTGTTATACTTTACTTCAAAGTGTTAAATTGATGTATTTCATAGGATAATATTTGACATCCGATTAGCCTGAACGCATGAACTTCAAAAAAGCAAGAGTAAGCGCAAAGAATGTTAAAACTGTGCAGATCTAACGTTTCATTATTACAGTTAAAGTTATTATTATTACTTTTGAATTACAATAAAGACTACAATTTCAGTCGGAAGGGAAAAAAAACGCTACCCCAAAAAACTGAAACACTTATAAGAATATTAACATCTAGTTAAAAACACCACTTGTATTAATAATATTTGCATGGATCATTCTGAGCTTTTAATTAAAAGTAAATCGAATTTCTTTTAAATGGAACAGAAATGTAAACTTTCGTTTCATAGATTTTCTATTACCATTGTCGTCTTGTAGATGATCTTCAAACGAATAATGTTTCTACTTTACAAACCAAAAACATAGTATATACATCAATACGATTACAGGAAATTCAAAGGGATATTTTCTTTTAAATATTTGAGAATATCTGCGGCCTTTCTGTTCGACGTTCTTTCATATATAATAAAACCGACTTCAAATAAATTAAATTCCTAAAATAGAGTCCAGATGAAAATGGAAGTTAAACCCACTACTTAATGTATGCGGCCCTACTAACAGTACATGCCACAAGATGTATTTCGCAATAAAGACACAGAACCTTATACTTCCCCACACTAATGAACTTAATAAGTTAAAATTAACTTGGAATCTAAAGTTTAGGACTGCCTACAATACAATTTTCCCCAGATCACATTCCTCGTCCTTTCTTAAAAATATATTTAGCACTTAAAATAACCAGAAATAACACAATAGTTTTTAGTATTTTTTTCTCGACTTTCAAAAAAGGCCTGGTGAAAATGTTTTCATGAAATGTTAATTATATATGTACAACGTAAATTAAGACTTCTTTTGGCCTAAAATATAATTTATTTTAATGTTTGAAGTTTAAATCTTTCATGGCACGCGTTCAAACACAGTCATATCACAATCTTGTCCACATATACTTGATACGTTAAAGCTATATTGAAAAGATAACAGAATAAACACAGTCCTACCTTGAAATCTATGTCCCAGATATCTATATCTATGTATTAGCCACGGATAGAAAGTTGAGGGGTCCCTTTGCTGACTGGCAAAAAGTGGGTGAGGGCTGTGAGAGGAAGAAAGGGGGTGAGCAGCCAAAGCGTGCGGAGGGGGCACGGGATGAACCGGGACTGCGGAGTTTGGAGGATGTGAAACCGCCTCAGCGAACACCAAGTCCGGATTAGAGTAGACGCCCCTGCCGCTGGAATGGAAGCCGTTCAAAAACGGGTTCATCTGGGTTGAATTTGCATAGCTGAGGGCTGCTGGTCTGATGGGCTCCTCGGATCTCGAAGCCGGCAGTGGATTATCCTTCGCTACCAACGATTCTATCGTAAAACACCTCTTCGGTGTTGGTTGAAACATGGTTTACCAGTCTAAAGATCCCCCAGCGCAAGTCTCAAAAACAGGCAATCTCGTTAAAAATACTCCACGCAAGATGAAAGTTTCTGCTGTGATTAAGTAAGGAAAGCAACAGAAAGCAGGTAGAAGGGTAAAAGTCTTCAGAAAGGTGGTCGACTAGTCCACAGACAATCCATGGATGTGATCAGTTCTTCTCCAGTTGTGCAAACGATTTGTTAGTTCATGAGCCTAATTAGTGCTGGAATCACATAAACAGCTTCCTCTGAAGCCTGTAATGGCTTGATGATTGGTCGCTATTACTCGCCTTAAGGTTGAGGGAAGACTCTTGACTAAGTGCGTCAAAAGGAACACTGAGCACGGAGAGGCGGATTCAAGGAAAACGGAATGGATTCGTTCAGAACCAGACCTACAGCAATTTACATACACGGCAGAGCCAGTAGAAAACCAGGAGCGATTTCATCAAGTTTAAGTGCATATACATTAATGAGGGTATGCTATAATCCAGTTTCTATTTTTAATCTTTTAAAGGTAAAGGTTTAAATTGAGCGATCATTTAAGAAGAGGATGCTTATATGGATTTAAAAATTTACATGATGCTCCAAAAGGTATTTTATGTCTTATGAAAACAGCTGGTCAAAAGAAAAGGAAGGTAGATTTATATTTACTTAAGGAACTTGTTATGCTTGGCATTTCTTGGGGTTTGTATATCACATAGCACAGCGTGTTATCATTTTTACAGTTGTTTTGGCGCGTTGTCTAACTTGTTTCAGCCTTTTTAATTTTTATTTTTATTTTGAGACGAACCCCGGTACCGCTTATTCTGATGTTTTAATACCACTTTGTTTCCAATTTTTTTTCTCTCTCTCTCTCTCCGCGTTTTCTAGTTCTCCGACCGTTTTGGGATTAATTTGGGGGTGAAGACTCCTGTGTTTCTATTGGCCGGAGCGCTGGGAAGAGGCTGATTAGATCCACACAGTGTTTGCTGCTGTTTGTTTGTTGGTAGTTAAGAATCTATTATCCATTCATCAGTCACTCAATTTTACTAAATAACATTGCTTATACGTGTAGCACTTGAAGGTATTTTCTGCCTTTATAATTCTAAAATAAAGTTTGCCTATTGGCAGAGTAACTGTCTATAACTGTACATAATTCACAGGAGGTGTCGTTGTGTGGGTATGAACATACATGTATAAGATGTTTACGTAGAGACGTGAATAATGAAATGCACATTATCACACCCTTTAAGATTATGTTAGCTTTTAAGTTATTGTGTTTCACGACATAACTGTCCACTCAGGGACAGAGTATCAGAGCTCGGAATTTTCTAAAAAGGACTTATTGTTCAAAATCTCCCATATTAAAAGCAACACGAAATGATATTGTATCATATACGTAATGTCACCCATAAGGCACGAGACATGAACGCAATTTAATTTTGTAATTTTGAACACTATTTTGGAAAAATTAGTTTAGGAAATGAAAGGTAATAGACACGGATACGTTTTCAGTACCTATGGTTGAGACATTAGAGCAATGAAGCAGGTCTTTTTAAAAGCAAATCCACCGGAATTGAGTTGCTACATAAACCTTGGGATATTGTGAGACGTGCTAAAATGCCCAGTTAATACCATGTGTTTTGAGGAGAGAAAAAGTTAGCGACATGTTAAATTCAATATGTGGTCATTGGACATTAGATATTCTCGACTGAACGTCACTGCGTAATGAAGGTCTGGTGCAATGCTTAGAATTCAGATTCAGTTTTTAAATTATTGGGCCTGTGACTCCAATTATATTGTTTAATTCAAAAACGGTCTCTGCTGAGCCGTCCACACAATACATTACCCGGATACACCTACATAGTAAGTCGTTTGGAGACTAACCCTCGTGCAACTATACCAGTAACATTGTTTTGGAATAAAAAATAAAACACGTAATTTTCAGCAAATATGTCATTTAAAATTCTTAACTTTAGTACAGTCACTTCGGACAATAACCGTGATTAGAAAAAAAAACACATTTGCTTTAGATAGGTTGCGGAAAACGTTTGTTCGAAAACTATTTTCATACCAAAAGCAATGGGTTACTATTAGCCCTATAAAAATCAAAGATTCAAATTTTATTTTTCTGATTTGCATGTATTCAGTTTTTAAATGGTAGCTGTAGAAGCAAACGTATTTTTGATACAATACAGTAAATGCGTGTATGTTGATATTTGTTAATCTATCACCACCACAAATACTACTACTAATAATAATATTAATAACAACAGCAAACTCCAATATAATATTTAACACGGTTAACACACTGGGAAAGGCTTGTCTAAACTCACGTGGAAACTGAGCTGTGTGGTAAATATGCGAATCCGGTACTGTTTCCAATACCAATTTACCCTGGAAACTACACAGTCTCGGAATACTGTACAAACAGGATCGAGACCATGAAAACTAATTAAAATTAGAGGTCTGCAAAGGACAGGAATTAGCAGTTATTGGGGAACAATTAGTCACTTAAATACACAATTCATTGCATTATATTAGCTTTAAATTATCATAAATAGATTTCAGTGTGTTGTGAAAAAATGGTAATTCATGCGTCCTGTTGTAACCTTTGCTAAAGTGCAAAAACTGTCACAGTTTACTGAGCAGGTGGCGTGTTCTTGAATAATGAAAACCGGTTAACTATTTATAAAGCGAGAACATACGTGACTAAAGTTTAACCACTGCTTAAACTAAATCACGCTTTTGCGTAAACGTACTAAGATGTTACCTGAAACAACTCGCCCCCATACAGTTTATTTAAACATTTAAGATAACTTTATCAGAAAACTAGGTTTTGCTTTGTATATTTCATTTTAGACTATTTTAATGCATATAGATGATAACACAGAAACTAAACATTTTTATATTCGAAGACGGGAAAAAATAAAACATAAAAACATCAGTCTTTACACACTAAAACTTTGAACGGGTTATGGAGAAATAAGCCTAGTCGCCAAAATGAAATTAATTTAAAAGAACTTCGCTTTTTGGAGTTACTACCCCTACACGAACCTAGCTTTTACGGAATGGCACATAAACCTCACTTTTTATTTACTTTTGTCTGCTTGTTTCATTTAACGAGTATTTCTAGGTAATTAATTGCCAAGGAGAAGAAATAAATATTTGTAAAATTAGTACCGTTGTAAAATTTGTTGTTGGTGATGATGATCATGATGAAAATTATGAAACTTTTCATTTTAAACAAAGTAAAAAGAATCGGGTTTGTCATTTTGTTACTCGTGTTACCCGTGTTTGGATGTTGAAAATGTTTCTATATTTTTAGCAACTAAAATATCTTGTCTTATAAAACTACATCTTTGATGCTTTTAAGATAGACTTATTAGAATAATCATGACCCCTTACTTAACATAGATTATATTGACTAATACTGTATATCTACAGAATTGTAGTGATAGTAGAAGATATATAGACTGTTGCAAAAGGTACAGACCAGTCTTTTTCTGTATTGCTTATTGACTGTGCGTTGTGCTATCTTTTCTCTTAAAAGGGAAATAACACCGCATATGGTTTATTGAAATAAAATTAATGAATCAGTGTATTTAAAAATAACATATCTGAATTATCATGAAAATAATAATAATATGTAAAACGAGCACAGGCCTGAAGGAGAGAAACAGTAAGAAGTACTTGCTATTTGGGCAGAATTAAATTTTGACAACTACAGTATACTAGCGCCCTCATGTGGACACCTAACTAAAGTGACGGATTGTGTTTATTATTATTAAGACAAGTGACCACAATTATGCTCTCTCTTTGCAAAATAATAGTGCACTGAAGAGCGGAGACAGCTCTTTTAGAATTTATCATGTCAAAATACTTGCGTTTTACATTCCACTGATGTATAAGTCAATTTAAAATAGTTGTGTGTTTTTAATCTTTGTATACTGTACGTGAATCGATTTAACTTGACTCAAAAACCGCCAAACAAGAAACATAGGCCTAAAATACGTCGCTTACGCTAAAAATGCATATAACACTTGAAAAAAACACGTTTTGAGTTAAATGCACGTAGGAAATGTTGACATAATTCTGGGTTAAACAACGTTAAACCCACACGTGATGCTTTTGAAAAATAAAGTGCTGTCCTCTTTTGAATGTAATTCAGTAGAAATGTTCTTGTTGAATCATCTGTAAAATGTGGTTGCATATTTAAATTTCTGTTTTAACAACATATCACTTATAATCGATAAAACTAATCGGTGTCTATCTATAATCTACAATCTATATACAGCCTATATATACAGAAGTCCCTATATAGTCTATAGTTAGATTTTTAAAGGCAGTTATTAAAATTATACCAGTATAAAGTTTTGTGAGGGTGTTGCACGTGGTTCATAACTCTATGAGGTGATGAGCGCAATGAAACTTGGGATTTGTAAGGAACCCTTATGTCGGGAGTACTGTATAACAGAGATAATCTAATGTTTTAAAAATGTAAGGAAGTTGTGTACCACTTAAAAATAAAGTGCCACAAAAATTAACAGATGTTGCAAATATATACCCGAGTACATTTTTGTAATGCATAATAATTTAATTTAATAATAACAAAGCTTAGCTTTCTTTTTTCTGACTGTACTGTAAGACAACCGATGCTCAGCAGATCCTAAATTTTAACACAGCAAATCTTCTATAGGGCAGCATTTAGAATTTAGCATATATATTTGCATGTAATTGTCCTTAACCTTTCTGTTTAGGTTCTATAAATTAATTTAATAATTTCGGTATTGGAGAGATTATTATGTTTCCAAACTGATGGAACGCAACTCATTCAGTCTCTCTGGTCTGCTGCCTTAGCTGCTACATCGTAGGCTGTTAATTTACAGCAATAAACATAACACAACATAACCCAGAACAAAACTTTTCAGCTGTCCTTCAAGAAGAGTGGCGTTTGTTTCAACAAACATAAATGACCAGTGGGAAAGAAAGATATGTAAGGTCATGTATAATTTATATGCAGCCTTATAATTAGTCAATTAGGAAATTTACAAGAGACACGTTTAACTGTTTATTGGTTTTACATATCCTGGGGTAAAACAGCGTTCTCGGCATAAAGTACAGTTTGGTGTACTTCTTGGAAATCTACGCGTTATGACACAATGAGTATCGTACAAGTGTGAGTTTTTAATTTTTCAGTATAAGAACTGCGTTTTGGTGTGTGTACTGTATGTATGTATATGGATGTTACTATAGCTTCGTGTTTTTAGTTTTTCACGTCGTTTGAGATAGATGGAGATAGACAAGTTGGTTTGAGACGTTTACCCTGTTGGAGTGAGCAGATGAGATAACAGCCGAAATTGAATACATAAAGATGATGAAGATCTTAAACTGTTGTTTGCGAAACCGTAGTGTTCTACGGCCTTGGAACACAAGTCTGTACTACTTAGGCCAGTGTGCGTTTTGCAGCAGTTATTTCCTTACAGTAGGTATTAGATTCGAGAGCTGCATTAGATTACAAATCGCAAAGAAATAAGTAAAATTCAGTTCCACTATGAAAAGTAAAAAACGCACTGTGTTTCACACCTGATAGCTCAGCTGCTAAAACTCTTTTATCTTAACAGTCATCGGGTTGTTAACCTACTTGTTCCTGTTTTAAAATAGGCTACTTTTTTCCGTTATCGGACAGATACTTACTCCTGATGAGAGTGTAATCTGGTAATCCGGAGCCTATCGTAAAGCACAAAACGGGATTACAGTTTGAATAGGATACCAGTCCACCGCTGGGCACAGAAAACCGAAAAGACCACTGAGAGAACATGCAAACACCATGCAGAAGACGCCCCGGACAGTTCAGTCTCAGGATGCATGAGTTGAGAAGAGATGCTAACAAAGCGAGGCCATCTTTTTGGCTCATATAATCTTGAGAACATTTTTGAAACATATTCAGATTTCTAAATTGACTTTTCAGGCTACTTTAAACTCTTTGCTGCGATAATTTCGTATAGAGTTAAAGCAAATTAAGTGTCTTATAAAAACTTCAGGTTTAATATTTTAAGCGAGAGGAAAAGGAAATAAATTCTACATTTGTATGGAATTATATAAGTAACTTAAGCCTTTCTTTTTAAAATGTAAGAACAAAGATGGAGGTAATAAAATTATGTCAAGACTGTAGAGTTTTATTATTACCAAAGAAACACTGTACAGTATAAACATGAAAAAGCTAAAAGCTAAGCACAGCGTTACCCGTTTGGTCTTCTGTGATTACATCGATCTGATGTAAATGATCGACATTACTTCAATAGATAAAGTAATCAAATGTATATCGTTATCTCCATTACTACAACATACAGTAAGTGTCTTAAGGATCTTTATAGATCTATTATATCTAAATGTAAACAGAAGGTGAACTGCAGACAGACGCGGCGCTGTTCGCAGATGTTGCTATAATTTTATATGCCTCATATATATGAGAGAAATATAACAAGCAGTAAGGGTTTTCCAACAGATACACATGCCTTCGAATTCATTTTGACAAATGGAAAATTACTTCTATGGCTGTTAAGGATGATTTACTTTATAGCGCAGGATACGTAACAGCTAAAATAAATCTTCAACTGCTAAAATGAACTTGGCGTTTTGTTAACATATTGCGTAGTGCGTAATACGAAAATGTACTGTTTCGCCTTTTTAAAACGAAGACAGTACAATTTTACACAATGGTACAGGTTTAGTTTTATATAGTGCCTTATCACGCGAAAGTGTTCCCAGATAACTGTACATGATAAAAAAAAAACGTTTATGAAAAAATACATTTCGGTTATATGATACACCAAAGCAAAATCGCAAAATGCTTTCAGTTTAAAGTTGTAAGAATCCTACTAAGAATCACGTCCAGTAGATACCCTGGATCAACCAACAAATCTGTATTTTATCACACTTTCAAAACAGTCGATAGCACACAAAATATCTCCTGCAAATACGAATAAATTGTAATGATAAAATGCATCAAGGTGTAAATCATGTAACAATATTATGTAAAATAAATAAATGTCACACATTTTAGGATGATGCTTTGTGGCCAAACCACAATAGTCTATAACTATAACAAATAAACCATAATAATATGCGATAAAATGTGTAATATAAAGATATTGTTTGTCCCGTCTCTTGATCCTTGTCTATTTTTTCTAATCAGTTTAGCATAGTCATGTAACACCAGTCACAGATTCTGTCACAGCTCTAACCAGCTACTGTACCATATCTTTGTGGAATGATTTGTAAAAACCCATCTTCTTTAGTACTGTATTTCAAACACAACGCATGAGTGATGTGCAGTCACAGCCATAAAACTCGGAACAGTACTTGGACCACTCCAGTTCCTTTTGCTCAAGAGTTGCCTTTGAGTGAGAACACCAGCTTGCCTTTCTGCTGTGAGCTGATAGATTGAACTTAAAAATTGGTACACATTTGTTTTAAGAGTAACTTCAAACATGTTAGAGTGGATGATTTTGCTAAATATCGTGTCCCATAACTGGTTTTATTAACTCTGATATTTAGGGCGGACGTTTTGTAGCTCCATGTCATCTTTCAATATGCTAGTAATTTTAGGGATATATTGTTTATTGAGGACATACATATTTTAGAGAATGATAAAAAAATATATTATAGTCATAAGGCCTGTTATCATGAACTCGAGGCATAATAACAGAAATGGAAATCATAAACACTTTTCTTAAAAGTGATTCATGTGCCCTATTTTGTTTTTACCGACTCTGCTATACTACAGCACTTTAAGAAGATTGTGCAGGTTTCTTTTTTAAAAAAAACACAGGAGACTTTTCAGTTGTTCTACAGAAAAGTGTCTGATAATATCGTTATTAAATCTAAAAATGAAACTTAGAAATGTTAACGGGAGCACAGGGAGACTCAAAGTAGTTTCTTCAGTTTGGAGCGGTAATGATAGTATACAGTGCTCATTCATAACACCCAATTGTAATAAGAGCAGAAGACCTTGTCGTAACAAGTAGTTAATAGACTTTGTAGCATTTGCCTGGTTCAGACTAGACACATTTTTGACTCCCTTCCTCTCTCTCTCCCTTTGGACACTTGAGAACTAGAGGAGGTAAGAAACCTCTTGTAAGCAAAAAACCACCATCAGCACTGAAGATGCATTTGATTTAGTCGCTAGTTCAGTTCTTTGTTTTCTTTTGCATTATAAAAGCAATGTACCAAGTGCTTTCTGTCCTGTAGGAATTCAGACAGTTCAGAATTATCTACCGAGGGTGTGTGTACTAAAGTACTAGGCTTTCAAGTTGCTGTCCGCTATACCAAGTCAAGGATTAACCTTGAATGGTCTGAAACAATATTGAATACTTAGAAAAAAAGACAGCCCATTTCACATGCAAGGAGGTAAAATGTGATTACATTTCGAATAAGAACAAAAGGTGTCTGTGTATTAAACATGCCAAGTTTAATTTTCATGTTTTGCACGCACATGTCGGCTGAAGCTGTGCAAAGCTCGGTGAGCACCTGTTAAAAGAAACCCCTGCTGAGACAATTTATCTCCACCATGAGGAAAATAACTGAACAATATACTAATATTAATACTAATACTAAAAATTTTAATAAGTTGTGTAAAGAATAGCCCTATAACATTACACGGGATTAACTCACTCGTGGTATTTTAATTGTTTCAATGAAGGAGGAGAGGCACAGTAAACTCTCTCATGTTTTCGTTGTGCGAAACATACTTTATAATTGTTCTCCGAAACTTAAGAATGGGACTCATGTGAAAGGACCAGGAAGATCCAGTTTCGTAGCGATCCTCTGGAGGATTAGGTCGTATGAAAAACATAAAATGTTTTTTTCCTGAAGTGTTTTATGACAAATAGGTGCCAGTTTGCTAATTTCTGAACGGTGTAACTTTCAAATCAGATGTGAATAATGACTTTAACACGCACAGCACCAATAAATAACAGGTCTATGAACTGTAGCCCAGTGCATTTTAACTTTCATTTATGTTTTTCTCTTAAAAAACTAATTGTTTTACCTTGAACCGCTATCTGAGACTCATAGTATATTGCTCATGTTCATGTTGTGTTATAGTGCTATAACAGTTGAGCACTAAAGGGTATCACAAAAAGAACAATATTTCAACTATAAAATACATTAAAAGATTGATTTTCTCCATTTTTAATATTGCCATTTGTATGAAAAGGTAATGCTTGGATTCCATGCAAATTATTACACAATACTTTTGCTATTGCAGTGCTAAAGACTTACTTAAAAGTGTTAAACTAATGAATTCATTCAATCGCAAAGCGAATGTATCCATGATTATGCTGTTGTATGTCCGTTGTGTTTCTTTGGAAAGATCGGACGTTTTCATATACCAGACATGGTTTTAAACCATTCCACTGATAACGACACATAATATGGCAGAAGAATAAGAAGTCTCCTTTTATTAGACCATTTATTTCCATTAAAACGCATTTTTTAACAATATAATATTACTTATTTATCAATTGTTATGGGCTCTTTTGTGTCTGATAACCTTCATTCATTCTAAAAGATGTTAGATCTAACGTATAGATCTACCTAACGTTTACGTAGAAACGACCATTGCAATCCCAATGATGGGGTCAGCCCTATAACTGGAATACAGCGCCAATTGGAGGTACAGGTAGACATTTTGAAAAGAATAATGATCCGATTATTTACTAGACTTTTAATCTAAAATATTATATCATATATTATACTATATTATATTATATTATATTGTGTTCAGTTTCTGAAAAATAATTTGCCAGTTAATCCGCTTCTACATTTGCACAACAGAAACCAATGGTGATGTTGACATTAACGATAACAGCGCAGTATCAGTAGCCTAGTAACAGTCTTTTAATTTGACTATTTCTATCTCAATTATGTTTTCTTTTTTAATAAATCTATATCCTTTGTCACTTCCTTCACAAATTCCGAAATCTTGTTGCTTTACGATATAATGTTATGAATAATCCATACAGCACAAATAGAATTCAGGGATACAGTATTATTGTGATTGTTAATACTAATTTCAACAAAATAATAGATTTCTGATTGAAATAGTCATATTCACGCAGGCATGATATCTGTTACTTTTCAAAGGTTTGAACATACGTTTTCTTTGTAACTGTCTTGAGTATTATTTAATAGGTTATCTCACATCACATATACTGTATTATATAAAATAATTGCATTATAAAATAAAGTTCTTAAACAGTTTAAAGTTTTTTTTTAATAAGTAAGGTGCTTGCGACACTTATTAGCCACAATTGAGGGTTTAATGAGGAATTGAAGTAAAGCAATAGAGTTTGCTAGATAAATTCATCTTTAAAAGTACGTACGGATTCCCGTTGAAACGGCAAAGAAATATGCCTACTGTACCACTAAGTGGAATCAAAGTTTTGTATTGATTGATCATTCCATGTTTATGATATATGCAGTCTATAAAATCTAGGTAGACGTTAACTGATCTTTAAAATTATATATTGCCTATAATCGTATGGAAAACAGGAGGATTGTATTTTATTCAGCTCTACTTTTCGGACACTCGCAACACACGAATCGTTCCTCTCTGAACTGGTTTTAAAGATTAGCAGTTAGTATAATTCCTAATGTTACCTAAGAAAGAAAGGTAAGAAAGTGTAGCGAGTACATTCTACATCAGTTTATCTTAAATGCCATTGGAGTTCAGATCAAATCCCTAACTCTTTTATATAGTCTTATTCTTTTTGATTCACAAAGACACGTTTTCTAACTTTGTGACTATGTTTTGGTCTCTGCTGTCTCGAAAAATACTTTCTAATTTCCGAGTTAATTTCAGAGTTTAAGGTACTGTCTTATCTTGCCTATTTGACCTTTATTGCGTCGTGATACTAAGATCTACAAATAAATACAGTAATTCATTAAGAAATACAAGCACACAGATATCCTTATACAACATGCAGCACAAGTCTGACATTTGTTACAATTTAGCAGCTTCGCCTTCCACCTTGTGATATTACAGCAGTTAAAAAGCATGACTGTGTAATAATATATTTAAACACACATGAATGTTTGCACCCCTAAAAGAAACATGTGGTTTCAATAACGAAAGTGTTATGGCAAGCACGTGTTACCTTTTCGGTGACCTCGCTTGTCTTGCTCATTTCTTTCAAAGAATGTTTGGGTCGACTAGGAATTTATTACCGTCATAGAAAATGGAAATCAATGAAACGTCGGAGCTTTGGGGTTCACGAAGCGGTGTATTAGTCTGTTTTACAGTAAAATGGAGTACATGTAACAATTTTAGTAACACATTTTGAATTATATCCATCTGAGATCTCTAAATATTGGAACCCTGGCGGAGCCGCCGCAGTTTAGCTTGCGTTTCTTCTTAATTCAATTGAAGGAACGTGGCAGAATAAAGATGTCACTCTTTGGTTATGGTAGTAAAGAAGCATATGGATCGTTTATCTCAAATTCTTTATAAAATCCCGCCACACAGTATTTTTACAGAATTTCCAATAGTTCCAATCAATAAAGTCTTATCTAGTTGGCGAAGAAATGTTAGAGTGCCTCTGCAAGCCTATTCCAAACCTAGACTTGAATATCAGTTCTACAATATGTGAATTATATTTTGGATTTAGAATGGTTTTTAAGGTTAACTGTCAATGAACGGTTGGGTATGACTATTTTGTTTCTCCAAAAATGATAATCTATTCTCATTGTACAGCGGCCATCACTACACCTGCTTTATTTCCTTGTCAGCTGTAAATTGGACTTGTGCTCGTGTGACTTTCTCATTTGGAACCAAACCGACACAGATGCAGTTGTTTATCGTTCCATGTTAATAAAAAATTGTACATTTATTGAACTTTCACTCTTCCCTTAAGTACTAAAAACTTAGCCTTCTTAGAGCAACACATCACCCATTGACAACAGCAAATTATTACAAAAGTATACGGTGGCAGTTTATACTATATTGTACATACAGTAGCTTAGACAATGAGCTTATAGACCTAAACAATTTCCAGATAATATCGATCAATATGATAAACGTAATCACAACAGAGAACACGTATTAGTAGTTTATAGCCTAGTTATTTCCATTGGCTGAGTGTACAGTATATAGGAGGTTGAGTGCATGGAGTCGAGAGTAAATACTTATTGTGCCACCAGAGCGGCATTCAGTTTTGCTTTAAGGCTTATAATTCCTATTTTTGAGGTTATTTTATAGCAAAAAAAAAGTTATTTGTTTGCTTTTTACAATCGGAATCAAATTGCAATATTAGCTTTCCTGTAACTCTATTTCTCAAAACTTTCATCATACAATAACTCGAACCTCACTCTATTGTCGCTATTGTCTATTGTATCTAAACTTCTATTGAACTCCGGCGTCACCTTCAGTGTTTAAATATTCGTGTTTTTTAGAATGCGGTGCAGAATGTTTTGGGGCTGCAGGGTAGTTGGATCAATAAGGCGAATTGCGCCTCGTCTTATTTCTCTCCTTTGAAAGCAGCGAACACTTCACTCGCTCAAAAGCTTTCCGGCAATACTGATCGGTGCGCTTCAGTTAAGTGCTCACAGTTCCCCTTCAGTTAAATCTTCAGTAAAGTACTTACAGTGGCGCACTGCTTCATGAGAGTACAGCGCGGGTTAAAGGCGCTTACACCTGCCCTTACCCATACACTGGGAGAGACGCTTGTCGTGTTGATTGCACCTCACTGAGAACTTTATGTTCTGTTTAATTTTCCTTTTTTGTTAAGTCATTGATATTTCGAATGATCTATCCGCGCAAGTTAATTAGTTTTCAAACGTTACTGCTAGCAAAATGAAATGGAGAAAAAAAATGGAGAAAGGGTGCCTTCTAACCCTATTAGTACATACATTTATCCTGCACGTTTTCTCATTCTGCTTTAAGGAAATCTTTACAGGAGCAGTTTCTGACACGTTGTCAAGAATTCAAGGAAGATAAACCAGACGAAAAACACTTCTTTATATTAAAAATGTTGAATATGTATGATAAGCCAATACGGGTTCTATTTTAACCGGTTTCTTTTGCTGATAACTGATGTTCATAGCTACGCATCTTGTTAAACTACATAATGTGCCAAGCCGCCTCTTGACTTCCAATGTGGAAAAGCTGCCCAATGACAACTGCAGCAAAACCACATGCTTCTGAAACAGTTGCATTTATTTAAAACCCTCTTTCTTTTAAACAGTTTTTTTTTCTGTTCAGTTTCAGATATTAACATTTTACTAAGATCGATGGCGCCTGTTTGGCTCTCTTCTACAATTTAAAAGTCTCCATACTTTGGTGAGTTGATATTGCGTCCCTCAAACTCTTGGATGCAGATTCTGAGGTTCATTAATATTCCTGATATCTGTTTTACACAATCATAGATGTTTCGGAACAATTTCTTTTTCGTCACTTGTCTCTGTGCTTCTTTCATGTATAGTAATTATTAACATCTGTTTTCTGTCCCACTGCTTCAAGTTTTTTCTTTTCCTTTTTCTCCCAAAAAGTCGTTCAGCCCGCAGCCCAAGCAGCACAATGGGGCCAGCTGTTTAATTTCGCCCTGAGCGAGCACTTCCTGCGCTGCGTATTTTATCTTCTCTCCTGTGTCCAATTTAGGGCTGTGTTGGGCCACAGCCATACAAAGTTCCAGTTAAAAACACTTCTTCGGTGATCGCAAGAATATTTGAATACCCTATTAACTATAACTGCAGTCCTAAGTGTAGTTCTATAATGATTTGTATAAAATTTAACCTGCCGTTAATTGTAGCCTGGATTTAAGATGTTAGATCTGCCCCGTCTCATCCACACAGTATTCGACGAAGAAGTTCTAAGTCTTAGTAGAAGCACCTGGCAAAGTAAATCAGATACGTGTTTATGTTATATATAAACTTATATAATGACTGAATACGTATGTTATTTATGTTATTTGGTGATTTCTATCACGTGTTTATTAGTGAACATGATTTTAAAACGCTTGCAGATTATCAAAAGGATAAACGTTTCTTGAATTATGTTCTTTATATTGCGTGTATTCATAAACAGAATGTGATGAAATATTTCGGAATAACAAAGTTTCTCCTAAACACCCATAGATTAAACTCGGTAATTAAAGACGTCCTCATGAGTTTTAATCATTACGTCCACCATCTATCATGTAAGACAAATGAGAAGAAGTTTCATGATGTACTTTTATTAATTTAAACGTTTATATTGGGACATTCTCTGCGACATTTTCAAGTAAGCCCGTTGAGTTTTGCAAGGAACTATGTTAGGTTAATTCAGAAAAACACATCTTCCGCGCCTCCCCCAGTAAGATTATCATATTTCGGCGCCTACAACATAACCCTTAGCTGTGTTACTCTCTGACGATCAAACGTTTTAAGCACAGTTTAAGACCTTTCTTATAAAGAACTACAATTGATTAGATGTTGTTTTCAATATGGATGGTTTGTACTTGAGTTTTCCACTGTAACAACGATATGACGAGATAATATTACAAGATAATTTGATTTAATTCATAGTATTTGCATATATTTTGTTTACACAATTTCAGATATATTATTTTTAATATCCACAATTCAAAATGTCACAAATCTTACGCCAAGTTACCTGTGATTAACAACATATTATTTAGTCGTACCGAAGAGGTGCGCAAAAACTAATCAAACTGATCCGGGTCATTGCCCTCTGTTTATAAATTCTTAAGAATCGATTAAATAAAGCAAATCGATCCACAGTGCGTAGAAATTGTACTTTAATTGCAAGTATTGAACTTAATTATGTAAAGATACAATTTGTAAATTACATAACAAATTAGGTAAATACTTTTGAAGTGCTTTCATATTGTTTCTTATTTGACAGAATAAATAACAGATATCTTCCAGCCACCAACCCTATTCGTGGATCTCTGCATACTTTCCATTATAACAATATTAGCATTGAGTGGGACCTACCTCAGTCTGGCCAATACATGGGGAACTGATGGGAATTATGAAGTAAAAAACCAATGGTCTACTTTGAACTTCAAAATCCAGAATTCTGATGATCTTAGTGTTGTGTTACACAGTTAATTGCGCACAGACCATCAATGGCTGTAACTATTAATTGGCTTTCATATGCGACGAAACACCTTTGCAGTAGAAGCAAGTGCTCGCAGAATTTCCATTTGTCTTTTGAAAAGGTCAAACAAAGTTTACATTTGATGACCTAAGATGTAAGAGATAGACTTTACAAAGCGAAACGTATTCAGATCGATGGGACTAATCCAGTTTAAGAGTTCATAACCTTCAGCGTGGGAATTGAGAAAGCAAACTATCTGACTTCATGGGAGCCCTACCTCAGGCTATTCAAAAAACCTTTAACCAGTAAACTAAGTGGATTTTCCCTTTTAAACATGGTCGACAATAGCAAGGGCATTCCAAAAGGCTCAAGTGAATTAGACTGTAGGAAGCTGCCGAGAGACCGTTATTTAAATTTACTTTTCATGCGTATCAGAAATGGATTTGAAGTGACAAAAAACTTGAGGCTTATCTTAACATAATTATCACTTTGAGGACTAAGTAAGTGCAGGTATATGAAGTGTTACCAAGCCTTATTTTGACAGACAAGATGCTTTTTTAAAGAGATTAGGCATTTATCTGTAACATAATCTGAGCTGCAAACCTGCACAAGACTTCTGTTCCGTTTTTTTTTCTGTTGAAAAGAAAAGTAATCCTACCGAAGTATATCACTATTTTGGGGGTCTTTGCAGCTCTAAGAGTATAGTGATTTGAAGCAGACGGTTGTATGCAAGATGAGGAAGACCTTAGCTTGTTTGTTCTAATATTGTTGTTAATCTGCTTTTAAACACTCTTATTTTAAGAGAATCACGTTGGTTCCAAGAAAATCAGAGGTTCAGTAAAGACTTTCTAGAAACTGGGTCGAAAACAACACTTCAATTTGCCCAGCAAAACTTGACAATTGAAACTTCTAGTCAGCATCTCAGTTTATTTTAAAATAGGCCTGCCGTTGTTGCTACAGAAGATGACTTGATGTGGAGTGTTGACTTTAGGACCAGAGAGGATGGATAAATCATGACCCCTAAGAGCTAAGCGCTAGGAAATGCCCCGACCTTCTAATAGCCCATAGAATAAAGCAAATATTGCATGATTTATATACCTCCATAAAGTATTAATTGAAGTGGGAAAAAAACTATTAGTCGTACAATATTTAACCTTTAAATGAAGTCTTCCAACTACGCATATTATGTAAACTTTCTAGTTACCTGAATGTAGCAGTAAGTATATTCGTTTAATAAGACTCGCGTCTCTTTAAGTCTGTTGTCCCTTTAAATAACATGCTTTGGTTTCGTAAAAGTGGCGACACGACACGATATCCAGCTCCAAAAAACACTAAAGTCTGTTGAAAAGAGAAGGTAACTCTCGGTATCGGCTTGCGATAGGATAGTTCGGAATCATAAAAGTTTAGTGTAACTTCTATGCACAATGAAAAGGAAAATGTATAAATCCGAACCACAGTCAAAACTGTGAGTATCGAAGTTAAAGGCAAGTCAGCAATCCAAGTATTTTTTTTTCAACTAATTCAGTAAGTCTTTAATTTAACATTGTTAATAAAAACATTACATGTCACGAAAATGACAGATCAATCATTTGGAAAAAATATTGAGTAAAAATTCTCGGGCTGATATCTTTTGAAACATAAGTCTGTTTTTGCAGATCTGTTATATAATGGGTCCCCTGTGAATATGTAAGGAAGTTACTGTACCTTAATCAGGTTACCTGAGCACTTGGGAGATGCAGAAAGGCGCCGAAAAGATAAGCACCGGGGAGCTCCTTGCAGTATTAATAGGCTTATAAATAATGAAGGGCTTTTTGGTGCTATATGGAAATATGTAATAATTTGTTTATAATTTGTAATAGAAATTGCTTTTAGCAGAACATGAAACCAAAAAATACAATATACAAACGTAACCAAATTGTGAATTTTATTATTCTTAATCTATTCTGTTTTCTTTTTTAAACGAAGCTCGAAGTTGTAAATACAGCAGCATTCCAGGAAATCTACAATATTGACATCGCTTTGTACTTCTTTGTAAACAGCTATTCCTTTTAGTCTTTCTTCTTTCAGCTAGTAGCATCTCTCATTTATTTCTCTTTTATTTTTCATTCAAATTTATAATAGAAATTAGAATTCTGCCTCAAACATATCATGTTGTATATCTCCATCTTGTGGGCACTTGTTGAAATACACTTAACAGAGAAGGTACAATAATAATCTCCTGGACAGTGTAATGTGAGGATCTGTCCAAGAGATTACTATTGTACCTTCTCTGTTAAGTATACTATAGTCCAAGCCAGCTCCAATTTACCGAGCTATAGTTTTGTAAAACCAGTGTACTAAGCTGGCTGTGCATATATAAATATATCATTATCAAATTGTTAATATTCCACAATCAAATGCCACTTTACCACCATGAGGACTGATTGAATTTATGTTAAATGTTATTTCTTGTCTAAAAAGTGTTGTCTGTATTGAAACTCAAACTAGTTTTTAGACAGTGCTAAACTGTAAAATAGGATTTCAGCTGAGTTTGGGTTAGAGTTATGAAAAACAAATCTTTGAGTTAAGCTAGTGTCACAATTGTGTTATAAATATTAAAATGATCAGATTTGGACCTAATGTGAGTTTCCTGCTTTTACTCGCGATATTAAATCTGCTCTAAATAAAAAGTCCTCAAAAGTATATGCGAATCATTG
The DNA here is from genome assembly GCF_059453375.1 of Lepisosteus platostomus. NCBI lineage: Eukaryota > Metazoa > Chordata > Actinopteri > Semionotiformes > Lepisosteidae > Lepisosteus > Lepisosteus platostomus. Next base: position 32,716,518 of record NC_142616.1, on the reverse strand, counting down.
TTAATAAATGAATAATACTTTAATGAAATGAGTCTAAAATTGAGCTGAAGTAATCAAAATGTTAATATTGTATAGTTCAAATGTTTTGTGAACCTCTTGATTTTGGATTAAATTTTCCAGATTGTTAAGTAATATTTCTTTAGGAGGTATTTTCTGTTGAGATGGTGTTTGAATTGAGCTAGCGTTAGGGTTAGGAAAACCATAAAACAAAGTTTAACCAGTATTAAATTTGTGTTTCAGATGCTTAAATTAAGAAGGAGTGATGTTTGTAGCTTGCTTGAAAGTGTGCCTTAGACCCCACTTGAGGTTCTTGCTGTTATTAGATATGATACTAAATTTATTCTAAAATCAAGCCCTCAAAATACTTACAGCGTAAGACGAAACGTAATCTCTGTTAAAGCCTAAATATTTACTTTGATGGAGATCTGACTACTAGTATCTCCAAAATATTCCTAAAACTCTGCAAATGATGTCTAAACCCATAACCTTATTACACTTTTACCATTGTGTTTTAACGTATTATACTAATTATGCCATATATTTATATATTATAATTAGTTATGCATCACAATAAATGTATACACATAATCGACTTGGAATGATACATCCAAGTCCAAGAAAACTTTGTGCTCCATTGAAACTCACTTTAGACCTTTTGGGCTGAGTTCATTTAAAGAAAAATTTGTGTTTGTAAGTAACTGCACAATTAAAAAAATGTACATGTGGTTTTGTTATGACAAGATATGTGCATCCTATGGAATGGAACTGCATTCTTATCCAAACAATTCTTATTTAAAATATGATCCGATGGTAATGATAAATGCTGTATAGATAGCACAAACTAGAAAAGTAGAAAACCTTGTAAACCTATCGGGCTTACAAGAAAAAGTGTCACTACAGATAACAACCAACCCTGTAGGGTCTGTACTAAGTTGTTAAGATCTGGACAATGTAATATTAATGAGGCAGGGTTCCAAGCACAGCTCACCATTCAAATCTAATCTACTTCTGGTGTCTGCGTTTTGGTGGTGTTTAATTTGTATAAATTAGTTTTAAATTATTGTGTAGTTTAGACAATTGTGTATTTTAGACAATCAGTGTTCTTTTCAATAGACAACTGATAGGTCTAGTTAATAACTTTAATAATAATCTTTTAATATTTCATTAATTCATAAATCAGCTCCCCTGCGTATAACATTCTCATTCTGATTTGAACCTTATTCAAGTGCTGCCCCTCTGCCAACATAATAACTACAGAGGAGTTCATTTCAAGCCATGTTCTTTGTAGAACAGCTGACATTTGTCAGGAAATGGTGAGAGATTCTGAAACTCAAGCTCAATTTGCTGATATGAAAGTGCAATTTAATAAAATTTGAGATAACGCCTTTCAGCACTAGAAGGCACAGATCATGGACAATAAATCACCTTAACACAGCCTGTGAAAATACTTTTCCTCCCTTTTATATATTATCTTGTGGGCTGCAGGCTTTTGTGCACCATAGCCTCTACATTTCTTCATACACTTGATGAACTGTAACTAAAAGTACATTTAACAAAGAAAAAGCAGGTATACATCATTTTTAAAAACATTTATGAATTAAAAAGTGTTCCTGGACTGAATCCAGAGCAACAACGCTTTTGGTAAAATAGTGATACAAATTTACAGTATTCTAAATGGTGTCATAACAGTACACTGCGCCGGTTTAACAAAATTCCCCTGGATTATATTCTTTTCTTAATTACATAACCTAACATTGTGTGTGTCTGTTTATCAGTTGCCTACATTGTTGATACGATGAAATTGATGTGTCAGCATAACCACCTAAGTCTTGTTAAGTGGAAATCCATGTTACAAATGAAGAAGAATGGTGGTTCTAATATAGATCCCTGTTGTACTAATTAATCTTCTCAGTTGGAGCGGCAACCCATTATATAGTAAGTTTTACGTTCACATTCATTAACCAGAAATTAGATGCTATTCAAACGCCATTGACAAAACTCTCCTAATGGTAGCTCAAGACAGATTAGGTACCCATGGGCTGGAATCTTGCCAATGTGGGACCTACAATACGTTTAAGGTTATGGTAATAATTATTTGAACTAAACTAGAAGATCACATATATGGAAATAAGATCCGAGAGAATAACCAGCTTGAACTTTTAGAAAAGGTATGTCTTGGCTGACCGACCTGTTACAGTTCTTTGAACAAGCAAGAATAGTAATGGATACACACAGAGCATATGATATGATGTGTTTAGATTTTCTGAAAGCTTTTGATAAAATCACTCATAAAAGATTAATTCCGTAATAATTCTAATAAGTTAACACTCTCAATGCAGCTCATGAAATTCAAAAAGATTTAGATAAAAGTTAAGACTAAGAAAACACCCAGCAGACAATGTTTAATGTAGACAAGTGCAGGGTTTTGCAAGCAGGTAGTAAAAATGGGAAATATAAATATAAAAATGGGAAACACTGAGCTAGAAGAGGCTACCTATCGAAATACTTATGAAAATACTTATGCTGAAACATTATTTACATCTTCTAGACAATGTTGGGGAAGAAATAAAAAAAGAAAATAAAACGTTGAGTTATATGGTAAAAAAACATAGAATTTAAATCAAAGTATGCTGCATTAAAATTGTATAATACACCAGTAAGGCTCCATTTAGAATATTGTGTGTTCTATGATATTGGTGCTTTGGATTCAGTCCCAAGAACAGGAACCAGACAGGTTGAAACAGCTGAACCCTTTTAGTTATTAACAGTAAAGAGTATGAGGTGACCTGACACAAGTACTCAACATTTTAAGGGATTTGACAAAGTCATCCCAGCAGACTTCTTCAAAATGACCAGTGAAACATGAACCAGAGGACAGATGGAAACTATGTGGCCGTGCACCTATCACTGAGAACATAGGGGATGTCCTTACACACAATTTTGGGGTAGCACAGTATAAGCTATCCAGCCATGCTGTTGAAGCCGATACCCTGGCTTCCTTCAGAAACAAAGGACTGAGATCCTTGGATCAATTACTGTAGTGACTAACTAAAAACATGATTCAGATGTGCCAAATCCTCTCTGCTTGTTCATTATCATTATTATATTCTTAGTAACTAGTGTACGAGGATGAGGACATCCTCAGAAATATGTGTTTGTCAGCCAATCTGGTTCTTACTTGCTTTCCAGGCCCAAAGCCTAAAGACATAAAAATCTTTCACATGACTTTGCGTCCCTGGCAAGCCAAAGGATTCCCTTTTACGTGAGTAACTGTCAAATGCAAGCCCAGCTAACCTATGCTGTACTGAAGATATTTCAAATGGGTCCTTGATATAACTACCTGGGAACTCAAGTTTCAAATTTCATTTGATTCATTGTTATTACTTTACTAATCATTCATTAACATATCATACAGTGGCATATAACTTATATAAAGAGGTCACAAAATCAAACAACTACTTTGTGTCTTCACTGTAGGAAGGATGTATATTTCAGAGCCTCAGCTGGAGCATGCACAATTTCCCCCAAGCTGTGTTAATAAAATAGCATATTGGCATCAGTACAACGAGGCAGTTTTGTATGATACAACACTGGAAATGGAAGGGTCCCCAGGAGCTTAATAATTTCTGATAGTCTTTCCACTCCAAGGTACATATACAACTAAAAAGAATATAATAGACGTTTGTAATACTTGTGTTCCCTTCATATACAGTAAGTGCTATTTATCCCACGCTCCATACATGCCAAGCACATACCTTTCCTTTTCTGCATAGACTTCATTTCAACAGACTGGTGAGACTGAATGAGTATAATCTTTATGTTCTATGATATGTAAATTTACAAATCAACATATGTGTGTCACACCCTGTTGCCTGTTCTGTTGTTGTGTCCCTCAGTAGAAATAAGTGATTTTCTGCTTATGAATGGATGGACATTATGTGGGCTTGCCTACCTCACTACATACCATTATGGTAATAGCTAGCCAAATCCATTATGGTATTAGCTATTAGCATTATTAGGTATCGGCGTGGTCTGTGTCATCGTATGGGAAATCCAGTCACCTTTGTTACACCACATCAGTGCCTGTTCCTTGGGGAATAATGAATTAATGAGGCATGTGCAATCTTTCCACATGAATCAATTCACCAGGTTGGAAGCATTACCTCCCCACATGTGGCTCTTAAGCAAATGGCTTTCTTGAAACACGGGAGCCTGCTGGTGTTGGACTTTTCCATCGTGTGATCCTAAAGTCTAAGTGTATTTGGCTCTGAAGGCCTTTTCTAAATGCTGTTTTTGAGGTAAGTCCCCATGTTCTTGAAACAAGATTGAAACGCACCAGGTATTGTGTGAATGGTCCACCAGCCACCTCACATGGAGTGTTTTAATGCCTTGGAAGCTCCACTGTGTGTATTTCAAGGCAGATAATTGTTTTCTCTGCACTTTCACTGAGATGAACAGAAAAAATGTTCATAACCTTACGTCCTCCAGATGTGGGACCACCATCCTTGAAGCAGATACTGCTCTAGGCATGATGGCATTTATTCATTATGCAATTTCACATACCGGGATTTGCTTGAGCTTTGATATTGGGTACAGCATTGGTAATAGCCATTGCTCCCAGCAGCCTGAGAATTTTGAGTGTCTAACTCAATCCTGACTCCTTTCAGGAGATGGTGTGGTTCCAAGTGCACATGTACACTTTGTCATATCTGCACACATTTAAAGAGAGATTTACAAACTTCCAATCAAGTGGGCACTTAGGCTTGGAAAACACATTGATATACTTTTCTCTCTTGGGGAACCAGACCTTCAGCAGGGAGCACACATTTCATTGGTAAACAGCGGTGCCTGTGACATGTTAAAAAATGAACTGCTTGAAGGTGGGGGGTCAGAGTTTCCTCCCTCCTCCATGTGCCATCTCAGGAACTATAGCCGTGAGCCTAGATGTGAAAAACGTATAATTGGCTTTTCCGAATTGGGTGGGTACAATAAAAAATGGCAACTCTGTATTAAAAAAAGCAAGTCGTTCCTCATCCTTTCCAGCCAACAGTTATTTTGTACAAGTAATTCCAGGTCACGGACAAGCTGTGCATTCTGGTATAAGGGTAGGTGTTAACCAGGTTTTCATTATTCCTGGAATGAGGTATACTGTACATTCATTTAACAAGACAAGAACAGAAACAGTATGGTTGGTTGATTTTACATCCCACTGTCTCTTTTTTTCACTTCTCCTCTCTTAACTGGAAGAGGAAGTTATACAAAATATAAACCCAACACTACAAGTACACAGTGCTAAGCACGTAGGGTGTCCACTTAGTGCACAGTCGCTGGAAACAAGGCTACTGTACAATTAAATTAAACATGAAATGTATATGTATAAAGATAATGCATTTTTACTAACATCTGCTATACTGAAAAGATCAGTGTGACAGTGGAGCAGAGAAGTTCATAAAATTGATTTTTAGAACATTTGTAAAGGATTTGCATGGATGCCTGAACTTAATGTTAAACAGAATTAAGATTAAGAACAGAATTAAAATTTAAAATACGACTGGTTTTGAGCGATTACAAGACAGAATTATTGGTGCCGTGTTTGTTTTTTCTTGGAGATCAATGTAAGTCATGTTGGTGAATGTAAGTTAAATGTAAGTGAATGCAGGAGAAAAAAAAGACAGCTTTTGGAGTAAAGTGCACTAGGGTGAAACTAACAGTTCAGAGTAACCTTTCTAGGATTCCTAGGTGTCAGCAGTGGTCTGTGTCTGTACCAGCAGTTCTGAAACCCCATGAATGGAATAAGGAGCCTAAGAAAGTTTATTCTGACAGCACCATAGGGAAATCAGCTCTGTTAATTACATGGATGTGACAGCACAGGAGAGGGAGAGATTCTGGTTCTAGACCTCACGCTGTAATATTGTTACAAAGAGGTACACTTGAAGCTTCTGATATGAAATAACTGCTATTGCACAAAGCCTGAGGTTTGTTTTTATATTCGTAGATACGCTTCTGTGGACACCTACTGTATGAGAGGGCTTCTTTAAATACAGAATGAAAAGAATGGCCTGTTTTTCAGCATTATCATCTCAAAGACAGAAATAATCATAGCAGTGTTAAAAGGTGTGGAGACCACCGGGTTCGGTACTGAATGGAGCACGCCGACACAGCTCTAGAGTGCGTTGGTAACACATTTATTGATCACATGCTTGTACAGGGTTACACGCAAGGACATTGCACGGACAGTCTTACACAACGTTCTCACACAAGAAGAAAAAGAGGAAAGAGGCCTCGTCACAGCCCCCGCCCCCTAATATACTGTCCGGTCCCACTGGTCCAACCCTCAGGCAATGTTCCTAGCCCGCCTTGCGCGCTCATGGGTAAAGAGTCCCGCATGGGCGCTACAGTATTTTTAAATTATTCGATTTTTCCATCCTTAAAGCAGTTTATTCCTCGTCAGGTCATGATCAGGTACCCAATGAGACTACACCCTGGACAGAACACCATTCCTGTGTAGAGTATATTTAACATAATTAAACTGTTTTCTCAACCAGACAATACTATTTCTCTAGGTTCTCTTCCGCAGATGCTTGAAATGTTGCAGTTGATTCAGTATAAAGTCACCACAGAATGTTTTTTGGACAAAACACATTGCACTTCAATAGAAGTATGGCCTTTTCCTGTCTAACCAAATAATTAACAAATTACATCTTGACAAGTACAATGAAAGGCTGAAGAGGACATCTTGTAGGTATATAAAGGCTTAGCCTACAGTCTGAATGAGAATGTTTGCTGCTTAAGTCACTTAGCAGCCCCTTCAAAACTTTTTAATAATGGAACCCAAGTCTTTTATTACAAATTCTGTATCTGAAGACAGAACTGTACAACATGTAATTATCATTGTGTGATCATTATAGTTATTATTTAAACAGTATGTGGAAACTTTATGAATGTTTTAGTTATTACTTTTATTTCATACAAAGTTTGTGATTTTACTTTATGTACTTGGTTTTGTGATTCGGTAGAGTTAAGGCATCATAAATGAACAAATCTCTAAAGCACCCCTGGAGATATGCATTGCCTTGGTTGACAATCTTTGACACTGCATATTTTAGTTATAGTACAACAAAGTTTTGTTTAAAAGGATATATCTGCCTGAAGATACAAACAGCAAATAAGTTGAGAATGTCATGTGGTGTTCTGTGTAAAAGAATCCAAAGATACCACCAGAATGTGTGACCAAACTAAATATTTTTTAAAAGCCTCCTTTAGCCTATACTTTACAAAGAGTATCACTGTCGAAATATAACTGGGTGGTTAGAGCAGCAGATTGTTGACTGCTGAATGCTGTGCAGTGACTCTCCTGGTTTTCGATGAGACTCTACCCACCAGTGAACAAAGACTTGAAAGCTAAAGTTGTTTATATTTTATATAACATAGCTATAGCTAAAATATTACTGTGTTGGAAGAGATCCCTCTAGATCTGTGACCCAAAACTAGACACAGCTTGTTCTCTGCATTAACAGTGAAAGGACTCTGCAGGATAATAAAAATAACTATTCCCTGGACAGTGTACTGGAATGGCAGTTTCAATAGCATTTGGCATTTCTGCTTTATAGTCTTTTATACTATTTCCCTTTGAATCATTTTAAGTGCATTGTAACATTTCGTTTTTGGTCAATGACATGGTAGAGGTGTAGCATGGCAAAGTATGAAAGGCTGCATACAGCAGGCTCTTCATCCACACATTAACGTCCATTCAGTTTACACAGTGGTGTGACTAAAATGATGTGAACAGCCTTTATGTTTTTAGTAACGCGTTGTTCTTTACCTAGTAAAAATTCTGCAAATTCCCTCCGTATTATGAATGTCAGAAAAAATAAGCTGTTCTTAATTTCACTGATGTGCTGTGATTGTTTTTTTCATAAACCCCAGAAGTGTCTTTGATTGGGGTTAACATTTGTGATAACACCCTTAGAGTGCGGAAACATACTATAAGTGTACCATAAGCAGTTATGAAGTCAAATATAAGAAAACCTAATTAACATTTTTGCTCCAGTTGGAAGCACTGGTAGTTAAAACACAATTGAATGCCACACAACAGCAATGGAAACACAACGTTAGTTGTGAAGCCAAAGCATTTTAACAAATTATCTTTAAAACAAAACCAGATAAGTACAATTAAAGAACAACCTCTGCTTGCTCAGGTGGAAGGCTTACTTTTATCTTCCCTTAACATGTTATTTCAAACTCTCATGGCAGACAATGCTAAATTATCTTCAACAACCAATGTTAGAAAAATGAGATTTTGAAACTGCACACTTAATAAAACCCTCCCATGGCTCTCTTGCTCATTTTACATTGCTAGCAGCATAACTGTCCAATATTCTTCTCTCTACAGTAGACGTTTTTTCTGAAAATATTAAACAAAACTTTAGTTTCCTTGCTGCCAAGGTTTTTACAGGAAACTACAAGCAGCCTCCAATTGGAACCCCACACCTCTTGTAAATAACTCGATGTGTCACCCAATACAGTGATAAATAAAATCCTACTGCTGAGGAACAGATTGTGACTGTGCAAATCCGTACTTGACTGAGCTCCACAGCTCGGGGTCATGCACTCTACAGCAGACTTCGTCACTACGCACGGCTCTTTTGTGGTGACGCGAGGCACGTCGGCCCAATCAGTGAAGGAGTCTGCATTCCCAGGAAAGGAGCAGATGATATGGCAGCTTTGTGAGCGTCCAGGTGGAACTTGCTTTCTTTAAACACGGCAGTTCGGGGATCATGGAGGCGTTTTAAATACGAACACAGCAACAAGGCGAGCTAGGTTAAGATGATTTACCTAATATTTATTTCGGCTTTTTTGGGGGCAATTGCTACTTTGCTGTTACAGTTCTTGTTATTGTACCGGAGAAGCCCCGTACCCACAGCTAGGACAGTGCAATATGTCAAAACAGTGCCCGATCCCGCATTGAAGGATTACTTTATTAACAAACATGCCGAATCTGGGCCGCAGCAGCCAGAAAACGCGGCATCCAAACAACAAGACGGCATTGCTCTTTCCAGGCAGCAGGAAGCAGCGCTTCCCAGCAGTAGTCCCAAACAGCCGCCGCGGCAGCAGAACGATTCTGCCCACACTTCCAAACCCGAGACTTGCAATTTCCTCAATGCAATATTTTTATTCCTGTTCAGAGAGCTACGAGACACCCCTTTGGTTAGACACTGGGTCACCAAAAAGATCAAGGTAGAGTTCGAGGAACTGCTCCTGACCAAGACAGCAGGGCGGCTGTTAGAGGGACTCAGTCTTCGGGACATTTCTTTGGGCAATTCGTTGCCCGTCTTCAAGACAGCGAAACTTATGAAGCCCGTGTCTTGCAATGACGATGGCATGCCGGAGGAGCTTAATTTCGAGGTGGATCTGGAATATAACGGCGGGTTCCACCTGGCTATCGACGTAGACCTTGTCTTTGGAAAATCCGCCTATCTGTTCGTCAAGATGACCCGGGTGGTCGGGCGGCTGAGGCTGCAGTTCACCCGCTTGCCCTTCACCCACTGGTCGTTCTCGTTCCTCGAAGACCCGCTGATAGATTTCGAGGTGAAGTCGCAGTTCGAAGGCAGACCGCTGCCCCAGCTCACCTCCATCATTGTGAACCAGCTGAAGCGAGTCATCAAAAAGAAGCACACTTTACCAAATTATAAAATCAGGTAAACGTGCCCCTTTGCTTCCTACCGTAGGGGGGGTTGTCAGATGTCTCTTTCGTCAGTCCCTTTAGCCTTACTGGGATTTCTTTGGTGTTTTATTTGCCAGCACAGAGACAGTTTTAAGAATTGATATTGCAGCAAAGATGCTGTCGGTAATGCACGTCAACGGTGTGGTTATTTTGCACTTGGGTGTACAGCTCGGTAAAGAGCGATTTTTTTGTTTTTTAGAAGCATCGTAAAACGTCTGAATTTCTAATGTAGTGTAACAGATTTTTACTTATGCATATGATTTTATTCACACCTATATCTATCAATCTCTTAATATAAACAGTGCAGTATTTTATATAGCTATGGAGAATGTTTTAATCTCTACATAGGCGATGACACATACTGCGGCTGTTCATACAGTAGCTCAGTAGTATTTGTCACTTTAATGCAGCTAGGCTAAAAATTCGATTCTTTTTTTTGTACTGCATCATAATCGTCCGGCCTTTTAAGAAATATATGGGAACAGAACAGAGACAAATCTAAACTTTTAAGGGCCTGAAACTGGAACGGAAAACCTGCCCAGCCACCTAAACCTAAAGCTGCCAGTCTTTCTTGGTTTAAAAGGGAGTGTAGTTGTCCGAATATTCAATTTAAGAATAAAGCACGCATGCGGTGCGAACTTTCTTTCGTCAGTTCAGTGCACAAAACGTGCTTAAGTGGCTCTTGTCGCAGGATTAAAGGAATGGTCGGAATCGGAGCACCTGTTGTCTTTACATGTAAGATTTCAGGTGATTGCTTTGTGGAAACCCCTGAGTGGAGGAACAGAACATGACTTCTTGCCTTTTACTATTTACAGTCTCCTACAAACAAAGGAGTGTCGAAGTAGAAGGTTTGCAAATTCTCAGGGCTTAAGAAAAGAAAGGCCAGGACAGGAAATCTTTCAGAAAACCTGTTTTCAAGTTTTATTGTTTAAAAGGTACATGGAATAGTAAGAGTGTTGTTCTTTACATCTTGCTCTAAAGGAAGGTAACCAACTTTAGTGTTTTTGCCTTACTGTACTGAAGTAAGAGCTTCAGTTATCAGAAAGGTGAGGGTTCGTTTTAAAGTTTTGATACTGTTGGCTAATGCAACAGTACCACTGTTGCATTACAACATTACAGTACAGTACCACTGTTCTTCAGTGTGATAAACATTCATAAACTATCCAGTGCTGTATTAATATCTGTTTTTTTCCTATCGAGACGCAAAGTTGGAAAGTAGTTGACACCGGTTTTTAAGGATACTTAGATTTACTCAAAGCAGTTTTTTGTGGACATTTCCAGTTTTCCTGGGAAACAGGGTGTAATAAAAGTTTTATTAATGTTGCCCATAGTCTTACATTTCCTCTGTCAGTTTTGTGGAAATCTGCTCAATTAAACTCTGCACCTTGTCCCAAGAAAATCATATAACCACTGTTGCAGGAGAGAAAACATGGGAGACTAATGTCTTTTGATTGTTGTCAGCATATGTGGTGGCAAGATTAATATACAGTGCCTTGCGAAAGTATTCGGCCCCCTTGAACTTTTCAACCTTTTGCCACATTTCAGGCTTCAAACATAAAGATATCAATTTTTTATTTTATGTGAAGAATCACCAACAAGTGGGACACAATTGTGAAGTGGAACGAAATCTATTGGCTTTTTGAAACTTTTTTAACTAATAAAAAAATGAAAAGTGGGGCGTGCAAAATTATTCGGCCCCTTTACTTTCAGTGCAGCAAACTCACTCCAGAAGTTCAGCGAGGATCTCTGAATGATCCAATGTTGTCCTAAATGACTGATGCTGATAAATAGAATCCACCTGTGTGTAATCAAGTCTCTGTATAAATGCACCTGCTCTGTGATAGTCTCAAGGTTCTGTTGAAAGCGCAGAGAGCATCATGAAGACCAAGGAACACACCAGGCAGGTTTTATTTTATGTGAAGAATCACCAACAAGTGGGACACAATTGTGAAGTGGAACGAAATCTATTGGATTTTTGAAACTTTTTTAACTAATAAAAAAATGAAAAGTGGGGCGTGCAAAATTATTCGGCCCCCTTGCGTTAATACTTTGTAGAGCCACCTTTTGCTGCGATTACAGCTGCAAGTCGCTTGGGGTATGTCTCTATCAGTTTTGCACATCGAGAGACTGAAATTCTTGCCCATTCTTCCTTGCAAAACAGCTCGAGCTCAGTGAGGTTGGATGGAGAGCGTTTGTGAACAGCAGTTTTCAGCTCTTTCCACAGATTCTCGATTGGATTCAGGTCTGGACTTTGACTTGGCCATTCAAACACCTGGATACGTTTATTTGTGAACCATTCCTTTGTAGATTTTGCTGTATGTTTGGGATCATTGTCTTGTTGGAAGATAAATCTCCGTCCCAGTTTCAGGTCTTTTGCAGACTCCAACAGGTTTTCATCCAGAATGGTCCTGTATTTGGCTGCATCCATCTTCCCCTCAATTTTAACCATCTTCCCTGTCCCTGCTGAAGAAAAGCAGGCCCAAACCATGATGCTGCCACCACCATGTTTGACAGTGGGGATGGTGTGTTGAGGGTGATGAGCTGTGTTGCTTTTACGCCAAACATATCGTTTTGCATTGTGGCCAAAAAGTTCGATTTTGGTTTCATCTGACCAGAGCACCTTCTTCCACATGTTTGGGGTGTCTCCCAGGTGGCTTGTGGCAAACTTTAGACGAGACTTTTTATGGATATCTTTGAGAAATGGCTTTCTTCTTGCCACTCTTCCATAAAGGCCAGATTTGTGCAGTGTAAGACTGATTGTTGTCCTATGGACAGACTCTCCCACCTCAGCTGTAGTTCTCTGCAGTTCATCCAGAGTGATCATGGGCCTCTTGGCTGCATCTCTGATCAGTCTTCTCCTTGTCTGAGCTGAAAGTTTAGAGGGACGGCCAGGTCTTGGTAGATTTGCAGTGGTCTGATACTCCTTCCATTTCAAGATGATCGCTTGCACAGTGCTCCTTGGGATGTTTGAAGCTTGGGAAATCTTTTTGTATCCAAATCCGGCTTTAAACTTCTCCACAACAGTATTACGGACCTGCCTGGTGTGTTCCTTGGTCTTCATGATGCTCTCTGCGCTTTCAACAGAACCTTGAGACTATCACAGAGCAGGTGCATTTATACAGAGACTTGATTACACACAGGTGGATTCTATTTATCAGCATCAGTCATTTAGGACAACATTGGATCATTCAGAGATCCTCGCTGAACTTCTGGAGTGAGTTTGCTGCACTGAAAGTAAAGGGGCCGAATAATTTTGCACGCCCCACTTTTAATTTTTTTATTAGTTAAAAAAGTTTCAAAAAGCCAATAGATTTCGTTCCACTTCACAATTGTGTCCCACTTGTTGGTGATTCTTCACATAAAATAAAAAATTGATATCTTTATGTTTGAAGCCTGAAATGTGGCAAAAGGTTGAAAAGTTCAAGGGGGCCGAATACTTTCGCAAGGCACTGTAGATACTAGTTCTAGGTACTTTCAATATGCTTGGGGTGTCAGTTTCATAACTGTTCAGAAATGCAGAATATGTACCATTTTACATTTTTTTTAAGTTTGAAGGGAATAAGCTATTCATTTAACTATTGAATTACAGTGAATAAAACATAACAGTATAGACAAAATCGTTCACTTAAAACAAATATGTAATTACAGATTGTGTTGTAATGTATGTAAGCAGCTATTATTGAGTCTTTGCTCAAAAAACACAGAACGTGAAGGAGAAAGAATCCTCTGTGTTTGCTGTTCGTCTCGACTTATAATAATAGAGGTTTTAGGAGGTTGAAATTGTGGCAGGAGGACTGTCCACTAAGGTACAGCACTCATAACACATCATCCCCTCTTGACAAGCATTGCCCTGCTGCCAGACAGGATTGAATTCCAGATTTTGTTGACTGTGTTTCAGGCTTCTCACCATTCTAGGTCTTAACATTTGCAGCATCCTTTGGAATCTTTCACAACACATTGAGATCAGTAAGTACTGAGTGGACTCCAGTCAGGAAGAGTGTGGCCTTCAGGTTCTTATACAGTACATCTTGCTTTTGGACCTACTGTACATTCTCGACAGCTTGAGAAATACTACCACAGCTAAACCTTTTAAGTCAAATCTTAAACTACATTTATTATCGTGATCTTATTAATAAGATGGATTGACCAGTGACCTAATGGCATTTCTAATAGTTTTTTATTGTGTAGCACTCTGGGGTGCCATTCTTGAAAAGCACTTTATAGGTCCATATTGTATTGTTAAGGCAGTAGCAGAGAAGGATGGACATTTTCATTCAGCACAGGAAACCTGCAGTACATGTAATACTTGAGTGGACTGGAGCTGGAGGCTGTTAACTAAAGTTATACTAAATGTATCAACAGACCTACATTATAGCCCTATGCTTTTTTCCAAATTTACCTAAAATATGTTTTGTATTACAGGTCTGACTGACATAGGACAGTACAGTATCTGAACATTACATTGCATTGCAGAAAGGCAATATTACTGAAAGGCAATACTATTGAAGCTTCTTCCTTACTTCCACAGCTAAGTTAAGAACTCAAATCAAAATGAAGGGCATCCTTAGGATATACATAGAATGTTTTCAAAGCATATACAGTCATAGACTGTATACAGTTTAGGTATAATAATAGACAAAAGATGTTGGGGGTCCTGGATTTTGAAAGAGTTATTCACTACTGCATTTAACTTTTTAAAAATGTTTATGACCAATTATTTATTTTGAAGGCAATCAAGCACTGATTGATCGTGGTCAAATACAGAGATTATCCCAGATCAGGCAGGGAGTGACAATGAGTGACAATGAGTGACAATGTCTTTTTCACTGTTAACAGCACTTTTGCTGTAGAAATCAAAATGAAGCAGGGCTTGTAAAAAAAAAAATGGTTTCAATTTTCTTTGTAAAGCAAAATGTAAAGCATACATTTCTGCATGCTTTACATTTTTTTTCTAGGCAGCCTTATGCCAAACCAGATGATAAAAGTATCCGCAGTTCAGTAAAGATAATGTGTAAAAAAACACACGCTGGTCGAAACAGGAATTCTCAGGCACTTGTTTTTGGGGGACCCTATTCCAACAGAGGAGCTCAGCATGGACTTCTAAGTTGCAGTCAAGCTTAAGTACATTGCAGTCTTCTAATCATACTGAGAATATTGATATATAATCAACACCAAAAAGAAATGTATCACTTTTAACTGCAACAAATTCACACTTATCAAGATGTTTTGCAACAGATGCACTGATATTTCATTGAACAGAAATCACATGGGTGCGTTCTTCATGCCGATTACAATTTATCAACAGGACTCAACCGTTTGACTGCCGATCAATTGGGGGAATCCACAGGAAGGGCAGCGAGTGAGGCCCCAGTGAGAACACGTAACACCATACAGTTCAGTTATCATCAGTTATCTGTAGTGACTGAACACTCCCGCCAAGACTAGCACACAGATCAGCTGGCTTTGTGTACATCTGTAGCCATCATGGTGGTCTACACAAAACCTGCTTGAGGTACTGCTCCAACATAACAAAGACAGAAAGGTGTTGTTACCTTGATAAGTGGAATATAGTAGCTCTTTTGTTTATTTCCTCTAGATTTTCACCAGGTTTGAAGTTCAACAGGTTCAAATGGTGTCCTCGCCTGTGCCAAATAAACTCTTGTTGCTGCTGAGGTGATTTTGTGCTTACACACAACTGTAAGAATAACTTGGGAGCATCACAGTCGTGAATCATCAGTTAATCAAAATGACACAACAGCATATGATTGATATCTAGATACCTTACATTTTATTTTTCTAAAAACATTCATGCATACATTGATGTTCCTGTGATAAGCAATTTGTATATACTGAATATATTCTAACAGCGATCCATGGAAAGGCAGTAAATCATTTGTATATGACTGTGATGTGGACAAAATATGTTTTTGAGTAAAACGTTTATTTTCTTTGGACTCCTGTAATGTCTTGGAGGCTAGCCAGACGTCCGTTGGCCCCAGAGGGAAAACCCCTGGTTTAAGACAGAGTTTAGAACGTTTGTCACCAGACTAGCTTATTTTAGGATTTTTTTAACATTTTTTTTCCACACTTACTTAACTGATGCAGATTGTTACTTAGCGGGGAAACAACAATTATGCTTCTGTTGAATGACAGCTTATTCCATTTACTGGTTGCAGACCCTAGTACAACTTCTAATGTGAATAATGTAATGTGGAAATTCTAATGTGCGGAATGTAATATATACTGCAAATTTTCCCACATACATACTGTAGATATACCAAATGTAACAAGGTTTTGCAACACTCTGGAAACTTTTTGCAGTATGAAGGTATTGATAAATAGTTCAGTATATGAAGTGTCTTGAGTGTGATCTTTTAGTTATTGATAAAAAGGCTTTAGGTTTTCTTATGTTTTAATTTGTATGTAGCTTAAGTATATTTTAAGACGCATATTTCATATTGTGCCTTTCATCTTTCCTTTTTGGTAGCTGTTGGAAGTTTTGAGAAGTTGCATTTCAGAGATGTCTAGATCCTTCTGATAAGTAGAACCACAGGAAATTCATGACTTTGCACAACATGGTGTTTTAGTAATAGCTTATCTTAGAATACCAATTAAAAATGAAAACATATGTAGTTGAATATTTTAGTTATTTGAAACCAGGCCTTTGACATGATGTGTGTATAAAATGAACTAATGTTTAGTTTTCTTTATCTCTGGTAAAGGTCTCTTCTGCTTTTGTCAGATAGTGTTATGTCAAAGCAGTTTTTTAGAGGCAAACTGCTTAAATGAAGAAAGAGAAACTATCACTATATTACTGAAAACCAGTCCCTTGACCAGATCAATTTGATCAGGGGATATACCAGTAATGCAAAGACCATTCCAGCTTCCTTGGGCACATTGGTCAACAAAATATACATTTTAGGTTACTTAACTCCTCTTTGTCTTGTATTTTGAGTTCCTACCCCTCTCCAGTGATATGTTTGTCATGGAGTACTTTGTTTTAGAATGCCTTCTGTAGTGTAACCTGTATAAGAAAAGCAGGATTGGATAAATTGTAGGTACTTCTGGGGACTAGACTATATTCTAGAACTAGATTCTGGCATACTGTGCATAGCAGCTCTTTTCCCCAAATGGAAAGTAGTTTATGAATATGATTAGAGCTTCTGGTCTGCCTTGTCTTTTATTTGATCATGGTGGTGAAGTGTGCTCCTCCACATGTCTAGCGTGGTGTCTTGATATTTACCTTCTGCTCTGTAAATGTAACTATCTCTTATTGTCAAACGTAAAGTAAGTGCACGTGGCATCATTTGCTGTACAGCAGCAATTTGATTAAACTTCCTAGAAATCTGCTGTTCATCAAATACCCTGAAGTCAGTCAGAACATTATGGCAGCGTAGGACTTCACAGAAGAGGTAAAGCAGAATGGTTTCCTTGTATGCTGACTAGTACAGTTAAGCATAAGAAAAACTTATTGTGCCCTACATGTAGTACAGAAGAAGTGGCACAGGTGTTTCAACTGCACCATTGGCCTGTGCTGTTGACACGTTCAGCAGGAAAAGTTCCATGGTTGTCAGTCAAACTTTGTCTCTGAGGCATAAGCAAAAAAAAAAGTTTGCATTCCACATAAGCAATGAATGAAATTCTTAGAACTTTTTCCACATTCACTTTGTCAAATTGTGACACTTTAATTATGTTGCTCATGGGAGAGCAGCTGGGATGTATTGAAGTGAAAAGGTGGTTTAGTTATGTGAATCACATTCATGGCATTTCCATACATGGTGGTTAGATGTAATTAATGTGTTGTGTCAATGGGCTGTTGTATCAACCTAGCTGTTAATCACAAGGAGCCATTAATGCAATGAATGCCTTTACATTGCCAGAGGTGAAATTGTGATAAGATGAAGTCAGATAGTTTGGAATGTTGTGAGCTGTCAGCAATGTCCTTGACAAAGGTGCTGTATTGTTGAGAGATTGAGCACAGAACACATAAGTATTTACACGCCTAAGATGTGTGTTTTTAAAACAGACAGGTAAGACTAGATTTGTAATTTAGAGAGCTGGCAGTTACCTGCTGCACTATATGCATTATTTGTACCACTGTGTTTGTTACAATTACAACACATACTGTACATCTGTGGACATAGTGGATACCTTGGTAATTCATTTCTAATTTTCATTTTAATTTAATAACTACTGTAAGTTTGTTAAAGTTTCTGTGAAGTGCGTTTTTCTATTAAGGGATTTATGTACACAATAATTCAAGAATTGTAATTGCTTTGGATCTGAAGAAGGCTCCACAGCTGAAATGTTGTGTTTCTTTTCTTCTCTTTTCAGCATGGATTAATGCAGTGACAACTGACACTGCATTCTTACTCGAGTAGGGGAGTGTAATAAAATACAATTCACTTTAACCTTGCTGCACCTGGAAACTGATTGCATGCATGGTCTAAAGTGGTTTGTAGTAGTATTTAGTATTCAAGATAAAGCTACGGTATAGAACTCTATAGAATACTAGTGTTTAATGTGAAGTGTGTTGTCTTTGGATTCTGTTATGAGATGAAAATGTTTTTGGTAGCTTTTTAGTTTTGGCTATAAATGCCTTCAGATTGGTTGAGTCTCTGGGCTTTAGATCCCACTGGAATGTTTGTAACCATTTCAGCTCAGGTGTTTGTGGTATCACATTTTGCCACTCTTGTTATAACTATACTTAGTGCTGTTCATATGTTTTTTTTAAACAATTAAAAAAAGTGATTCTTTACTTTCATTTCACTACGTTGGCTACTGTTTATTTTGCAGTTTGTTCAGAATCTTAAGTAGAAGCTATGTTTAACTGGTTTGATACCTAAAATATGGTAGTAATGGGAGTTTTCTGTTTCACTTTTACAGGGTTACTGTAGCATTAGTAAAAAAACTATTAGGTAAATCATTAGGTAACAAAAGTGCTCTCTTAAAAAATGTTACCTGTTAATAATGCAAAACAGGCCTTGAATAATGGAAGAGGAGGATTGGAGGTACAGTGGTGCTGTACTGTGTAGTTTGGTGGCATCACAACCTGTACAATGAAACTAGGGAAGCAAGGATTCTTTTCTTTAAAATACAAGATGAATATTACTTTTGAAGTCACTGCAGTTTCAGTGATGAATGTCAGCCCTGAAAGTGTACATGTGGACTGAGGTGGAGAGTTAATGGCTCTTAGTATGGCTCAGAGGTTGTCTGGGCCGAACATAACTGGGCTCCTGCCTGCCACATGTAGAAAACATGAAAAACACAAAGCCTTCTGCATGGACTTTGTGGAAACCACTATTATCTTTGGAACAGTCATACAAAGGTTTAGACAGGGCCAGACAGAATGTTCTTGTGGTCTCAGATCTGCTGACCTTAAAGAACATGTAGAAAAAAAGAATGATGTGCTCTTGGTTGTATCTTGCATGTTTGCCTTTAAGGGCATGATACTGTATGTGGTTGATTTGAGTTGTGAAGCCTTTATGCACAGCATTAAAAAATACATTATTGTTGTTTTACAAGCACAGTACTTCCTTTCACATTGCCTGTCAACTCTTAAAGCTTATCTTCAAAAGTCATATTTACTGGAATAGGTTTTATCCTTTATGATAACAACCTTTCTTATGCCAAGCAGAGTAAATATTTTAGATTTGAGTTATCAGTAGTGCAGGCTTCTATTTTCACTCAGCACATTTCAATATTTCCAGGAAGCCCTTCTGAATCTTGCATTTCTTCCACAAGTCCTGCTTGAAAACCGCTGAAATTCCATAATTCTTTGTGAATACTATGGGTTTAACACATGCAGCCAATAATATTTGAATATTTTTTGTAGTCTACAGAAAGGCTGGGTAGATGGCATAGTCACCTCCATAGCACTTGATAGTTTTCATCCAAAATACAAAGCTGCATCCCATAAACTAGTGTTCCCACATCCAAAGAGATGGTCCATACAGCTGGACTGTACTCACTGGTTAGGCAGTCTGTCATATTCTTCCATGGGTTCGATGGAGAGATGTTTGGACTGGGCTCATGGCAGGCAAGCAATACTTATCACATTACACAAATCGGAGTTATGTGTATTCAGGTGTTATTTGTACAAAAACTCTGTTGATCTGGGCCTTATAAAGCAAGTGAACTGTTGTTCCCTGGCCTTCAGCTGAACCTTTTGCAGGCCTGTAGATTCTAAAGTGTCATTACAGCATGATATTTTTTTGTTTCTGAACAGTGAAACCTGATTGATTCTGAAGGATGAAATAAACTGGCTACTAACCTTAACAGAATTAGAAAATCGCTGTCTGTTCTAAAAAAAATTCAAACTTAAAACTGGCCCCTAAATTGGTTTATTATTGTCTGTGTCTGTCTTTCTCAAGCCTTGTATAGAGTTATTTACCTGCTATTATGGTCAGTGAATGATTATTAGATGCAGTGTGTTTGCCAGGAGCACCAATCTACATTTTGTTTGTTTCCTAAAATAGGTTTTAATCCTGGATGTTTTTTGCAGTAAGCTGTTTCTGGTGTACAAATTGTAGTTGAGAACATAAATACGTAGATGAATTATCCCCACAGCTGTTGGTTCTTAAGGCCCTTAAGTGGATGAAAATGTGTTTCAATTATTAACATTCAAATTGTTATACATACTGTATATAGGGTTTCTAGATCTCATCTAAAAGTTATATGTTCAGACAAAAACAAAAATTGAAGGTATTTTATAAAAGTAGCACACCCCAAATCATTTTCAGACAAGTTAGATAATGTAATTTAAATTAGACACATTCATTTTCTGCTTTTTTCCTAATCAAACTATAATCAATGTATGTTTTTACTGAGTTACTTTGGGAACCATTAGCTGTTTTATTGAGGAGTACAGTGCTTTATTTTATTATACAGATTCTTCATTTGCATAGCACAGCCTCACAGTGTGAGCTATGGAGAACTGCAGCCCTCACAGGGGCCTGAACTGTTCTAACAGGCCTGATGTTTCTGTGAGATATTAAAACAAAATCCTGTCCACTCTTTGAACATTTAAAAGTCACATTGTATTTCCTGGCAGATTGCTTGTATTAAATTCAGTATTGTGTCTACCTTCCAAAACATGTTATTGAAATGCAGGCAGCTGAAAGTTCTGAACCGAGGGCTGTTTCCTTGCACACAGACACCTCTCCTCCTCTGGTTCGAGGTTATACTGTAGGCATAACATGTCACTGAAATTGTTGCCACACTCCACCTTTAGTGCTGTACTGATACTGGATGATGTTGGGTTTTATAGTGAAGTGCTTTGCAATGCAACTTATCTCCTGGAGTGCTGCCCTCACCCAACCAGTCAAACCTACTTGCTTGCTTTAGTGCAGGAGTTTAATACTTTCAGACACCAGGCATCTTCTGTAATGTAGTCAGATGTAACTAACTGCAAATTCTGCCCTGCACTCTTCTAAACTGCTTCTTCCAAGCAGCTTGTGGTAATTTACTGTATGATGTCTATACTGGTGCACTTTGGAAACCACCGAAAGAATGCATTATGAGAAAGCTATCTCAAGAAAATAAACAACTCTTAGTTTGCTGTAGCTTAGTTTTTGTCCTCACTCATAGGTTTTTGGTCTTCTACAGGCAAAGTGCTTTCCTTCTGAGGTTGCTCATGCTACTGGTTAAGTTTCTTTGAGATATACTGCAAATGGACTGGAGCACATAATATTCTTTTCCTGCCTTGCTGACCAGGCTAGATCGTATCTAGTAGTTCAGGTGCGTAGCTGCGTCAGCATGCATAGGCTGCAAAGGAACAAGTAATAGGTTTATTCCATGCTAAAAAGAGAAGAAAGTAAACACAACGTTTCGGCTATGGAGCCTTCTTCGGGTGTGAAGAAGGCTCCACAACCAAAACGTTGTTTACTTTCTTCTCTTTTCAGCATGGAATAAACCTATTACTTGTTTCTTTAGATTGTATCTAGTCTTACACGAGATTGCTGATCCTGTGGGGCAGGGCTATATGCAATCATGTATCATGTCATATTTATCTAACTTCCTCAGGAGCCTGGTATTTATCTCAGTTTTGTCTTGAACATCTGGGAGTAGTTCGAGGCAAGATGAAAGGTGTTTGAAGATAGTGACAGAAAGAGTCGGAAAGAAAAGTGCAATAGTAATTTGGATTTTGGCGATGTTTTAATGTTTTTTTCCTCAGCACTTGAAGACTACTGAACCTTTGTGAAGTGCATTTATGTGGGCTTACAAGCAACATGAATGTAATTGTAAGACAAACAAATGTGTGTCACAGTTCAATCAAGGAGAAGGTTGTACTTAATGTATTTTTAATGGAAGTCAGTGGATGAAGCCAGCGAATTACTGAAAGCGATAGGCTTCATTTGTGCTTTGTTTTATGGAATGGATGAGTAGGGAGTTTGTCATTGCCTGCATTTTATAGTAGTTGACCACGTTAGTTCTTATTCTTCCTTTCTCTTTAAGGTGCAAGTCCTTTAGAGTTAACTTTGTTCTTTGCTCATCATGTTGACTTATGCTTTATAGTGAAAGGATTTAATTAAAAGTTTTCCAGATGACAAAAGCTGTAGTAGGCTTATAATTATCTCAAGGAACAAGTTTATTCCATGCTGAAAAGAGAAGAAAGAAAACACAACGTTTCGGCCATGGAGCCTTCTTCAGGTGTGAGAAAGACAGGGCAGTAAGCAAAGGTAATGTAGCGGGAGAACAAAAGCTGGGAGAGAGGAGGAGCGAGAGGCGGGAGCAGGGGACAGAAAGAGAGGCCAATCAAGAGGTGTGAAGTCAGGATAAGTGAAGAGAAGTGTGAAATGAAACTGAAAATGAAGAGAGAGAATTTAGAAGAAAAGTAGTCTGTCGTTAAGAGAAGGGGGGAGGTGTGATCCTAGCTGCAGGATAATTTTGGTTTCTGTAGTCTTTCTGATGTATGAGTTCAGCAAACTGTCTTTGAGAACACAGATGGAGAGATTAGAGTGGTCATGGCTGTCAGAGGTGAAATGAGAGACAGTGGGCTTGGAGAGATCTTTAATCTTCACAGCCCTGACATGTTCTCTGAAGCGATCTCCGAGTCTCCTTCCTGTTTCTCCAATGTAGATGGCTGGGCATTTACTGCAAGAGATACAGTAAATAAGGTTGCTGGCGGTACAAGATGCCATCTGGGTGATCCGGAATTGTCCTGAGGGGCCTTGAATGAGTGTGGTGGTGGCTGTGTACTTGCAGGTGATACAGCGAGCTCTGTTGCAATGGAAAGTGCCTGGTGTGGATGGTTGCTGAGGGCGGTCAAGGGAGCTGTGAACAAGGTTACAGAGATTAGGTGTTCGGCAATATGAGATGATAGGGCGGTCAGAAAAGAGGGCCCCGATGGGGAGGGATCATCCTGTAGGATGGAAAAGTTGTTGTTAATAGTCCTGGGGATATTAATTATAATCCTGGGGATTATAATGATCTCAGACTGCTTGTACACACAGATCAGGTATGGCAAGCCACATTCTCCTACATGTGATACTTAAACACTGCCATAGTTATACAAAAATATCTAATTATCTAGTGCCTATAGTGAGTTGTATTGTGCAAACGTTAATTTCAGACAGCCTACATTTGCTGACATTGGATTGGCTAGATAGAGGGTTTTTTGGGTGGATTTCACACTTGGGAATGGTGTGTCTAGAACAACAAGTGTTTGCTATGAGACTATAAAGAAAGAGAACCAACTGAGAACAGGGGGACAAATGGCCTCTTGTTCATGGCTGTTCTAATGTTCATCTGATGATTAACTAGTTGAGAAGTGCTCCTAGCACATAATATTATAATTATTGCTAATAATAATTGCATTTTTACAGTGGATTTCATTCAGCAGATCTTTGCAGCTAGTCAGAGACCCAGTTCCTTCACCACTGAATTGCAGCATCCATCTGTGTTACTCACATCCAAATTCCCGCTACAGAAAAGATTGGGCAGAGAAGTGAGAACTTTACATGACCAGCTGAATTAAGGCAGAAATCTCAGTTTAACATGTCACATTTTGTTGCTGCCACACAACATTGTCTTCTGTCACTGTAATGGGGTATTAGTTTGAAAATTGAAGTACAGTACTTAGGGAAGAGTACCCCCTAGTGGTCCACCAACACCCCTTATAGCTACAACCTTGTTTTTTCTTAGTTTCCTGGTCTTAATGCTGCTAAGGCCCAGTTTCGCCTAGCTTCTTCAAGCCAAGATGAAAGGTCTGATCCAAAAACTTGTTCATTTTTCTAGAAATGCTAGAAATGTTTAGAATATCGTTTAAAGTGTCAGGTTGTTGGGTCAATGACGTCTTTGCTTGTGTTTGAGGTCAGCATGGTCTGGTGTCCTGAACCTAAGTGCACGTACTGGCAAGCAGCAGCCAACTGTATCCCTTTCAAAGGATGTTTTCATTTCCCTCAGTCAGTGTTGACTCTTAGCTCTGGTTTGCTGGAAAAGCCTCAAAGAATTTTTTGCCCTGCAGCGAAAAACACTACCATGAGAAAATGGGCTACAGTAGCCCATTTAGCCCGTGGCATAGTGGGAATGCGTATTTGATGTGACTGTCTTAGGATGAGCAGACTTTCATAACTGTTGTGTTCTGAAAACCAAATGGGGAAAGGGCTGCCCTGCAACAATTTAGTTGAAGAGGCGTTTTATTGCCAGACACTGGTGGTGTTGGGGAAAATGCATCTGGGTGTTTGGGGCATACAGACTTAAAAATGGATCGTTTTTCTTTAAGAAAAATCTTTTTCAACCTTTGGCCTGGCAGAGGTCACCGTAAAAGTGAAGTCTGCTGGCTTAACTGCAATAGTTATCTTCTACAACCTGTACATGTCAAAAGGTTCCGAGTGCATTTTGAATTGTATGAAAATGCGTTTAGAATAGTAAAAGGGCAGGACTTACCCATATGAACCATGTATTAATTTATTGCTATGGCTGTGTTTTGAAAGCTCGGGAGATGGTATCTGAACAGGTTGTTGATTTCCATGTACTCAGAGTGTGCAGAAGAAACAGTGCTCGTTTGGTTCATGATTGTGCACCCCTACTGGCTTGGTGAGATTTAAATAAAATTGTCATAAGAAACAGGACAGCCCACTGTCAAGTCTCTGTAAAATAATGTTATGATAAGGACCTTAAAAAAATTGTGCAGACACAATATTGCCTAGTGCTATAAGAGAGCAGTTTCAGTCCAAGCTTTTCTATTTTCTCAGTAGTTTTGAAGCTCTCTGGGAGTGCCTGTCTAGAAACTGTGCAGGGTGGCTTTTAATGAGAGAAGAAATGTGCTTTTTGAAAAATAGAGAAGGAAACAGGAAAAGCCTCATATTGCATAAGACACAAAGAAATGTGTCAACTCCATTATGCTTTTACAACACAAGCTCTCTATGCACCCCAGAATTGAAGATTCTTCTGACTTTATTGAACGAGGAAAACTGTGTGCTTGTTACTGTTCTGAGCAGTAGTGTACCATCTCGAGATGCCTTGAGCTAAAGCCAATGTGTAAATGACGCAATAGAGTGGTTAAAGTCTATGTCCTCGGCAGAGCAAGATGAAACATACTGTGAAACCGCACAGTGGAATGTTGTCACAGAACAGCCAGATCATTGTCAGCAGGTGTCCCAGCCACCAATCAGAAAATTCAGCCTCTTGACTCGAAAAGCTCCGTTTGCCAGCCCAGTACCAGTTGCTCTGTCATGGACTGGGACTTAGAAGACAAAGGCAAGAAAAACTGTTAATGATCACATTGATTGCACTTTGAATGTCCAATGAGCTGTTGATGACTTCAGCCAAAGTGGTTAGCTTTTAAGGCATATGGAAAGCAAAACTAATTGAAAGCCAGGTCACTGTGGTCACTTTGTCAGGGGAAGTATGCTGGGAGAGGCAGATGGTTTCAGACCCCAAGAGGTCCAGTAGTGCTGAGATGGCGGAACATCATGCCTCTAGCTTATGCTATAATTCTGTCGTAGTTGTTGTTGAAATGACTTGGAAGCCATGGATCTGGTTATGGACAACTAAGATAAAACGTGAAGCCCCTGGGCATCTGTCGCACAGCAGTGGCATTGAGAAGTTCCACAGCACATCTTCTAGCACCCAGACGGCATGACCTGTAATATCTGCCTCAGTGATGTTTAGCAGCCTATGAGAAGCCAGTCCCTCACTGATACTGTATCCTTAGCGCGGAAGATATGTCTCACTCATTTGCTTCCACTGGAATTAAAGGACATTAGTCATCTAAACTAGGTATTATGAGTACATGCCATATGAGTTAGCAAAGAGAAGCGTAGTTGAGTGGGGGCAGCACTCAGTTTCTAACCTTTAAATTTCAGCAGAATACCACACAAGCTTCAAACCGAATCTAAGGCCATCTGTGGTGTCATGACTGTAACGGTGCAATGCAAAGTGGGCCTCCATATCTCCTCTCCCTAGTTGTTGGTAAAGCTACATTTTGTGGATTTTTGTTGGTGTTCATCCAACCCAAGACAACCTAAATATCAGTTTTGGGATTTGCCAGCTTCAAGCTTTTATACAAATTGCACTAATGCTCAGGAAAAAAAAACATATAAAATATGCTTAGATTTTAGGCTGCTTATGCAAATGTAGTAAAACCTTAAACTGTCAAGAAACTAGTATGGGCAAATTTAAGAACCAGTAATACCTGAAATGTATTCAACTACTTCTCAATGAGAAACTTATTAAATCCCTGTCATTCCTTGGACATTAATTCAACAGTTAATCAAACACATTTAGTTTTAGTTTCTTCATAGCCATTTCAGTAGCACTTCAGGATAGATTTCATATTTAAGTACATGTCAAATGCATCTACGTACTGTAGCTCCATCCATCATTTCGCTTGGTCATGAAGTGACTCGGGAGTTCTGTTTCTGAATAGGTGGTCCGTTAACTTTTTAAACATTTTGTTCTGGAATTAGTGACAGTAGTGCTTTGTAAATTAAACATATTTTGCTTTATTATGCATCATTCCATATAGATTGATAATATTAAGTATGTACGTTAAGTATTAAGTACATTGTAGATTTTTAAAAATTGGTTTAATAAGGCTCTAATGCTGGTTCTTCTGGTACATTGCTTTTCAAAGCTTACAGCAACTGGTTCTTTGAGTTACACCTTCAGTGTCTTTTTACCCAACAGATGTCATTGCTAAATTATGGTATCATGCACCTATTTCTGAAATATAATGCCTGCTGTTCGTTTAAAAAACATTGTAATGATTTTAAGATCAGCTGGTAGATGTTCTGACTGGATAGATTTGGTATTACTAAATACATTTAGTACAGGAATTTACAAATCATGTGTTTCTTTACTTATTATTATTACTTTATTGGCCATAAACAATTTCTTGTATTAGGAATCTGTCTTTTCACATACCCCAGCTTGCTGAGGTACATCCATGAGATGTATGTGTCGCATTGAGTAAGCTTTCTAGGCCAATTACATTTCTTCTGTTTGGGTAAGGAGAGTTGGTATGCATACCGAAAAGGTTGCTTTTCATTTTCTGGGTTCAAATAATTAAATTAGAAATTTATTTTAAGAGTTTATTCATGTGATTATTTCTAATTTAAATATGCCTAGTTTAGAAGTAAATAAGTAGAACCATGAAGGTAAAGCTATTCATTAAATATGTGGGTGTTTCAGAAAAATAATATAAGGCTCCCTTATTCTTTCAAAAATATGTTATTGTGTCTTGCTATTAATAATTAACCCTGCGTATTGCTGTAAAGATGACTGCTTGCCAGAAGATTGATTTCAGTATTTATGCAATGCTAATGTATTCCCAGTGAATCAGACACAAGTCAGGATTTTCCATTCAAACTTGAAGAATTAGATTCTCAGGGGAAACGTAAAGATGCTTCTATCCCCGAGTTTTCTGAGACGTTTTACACAGGGAGAAGATAACTTCATGCATAAGCAGAAGTAGTTACCTTACAGCCTAAGCCAGCAGGTATATCACTCTGCAGCTCACAACTGGCAACCTACTGTAGCTCAGCAGGTGTGAGGCTGACCAATACCTGACAGACCTCCTGGGAAAGCTAAGGTTGCTGCTGGAAGAGGTGTTAGTGGGACAAGTAGGAGCACTCATTCTGCGATCTGTGTGGCTGCTAATGCCTGATTATAGTAATGGGGACAGTATAGTGTAAAAAGATGCCATTCTTTGGATGAGATGTAAAACCGAGGTCCTGACTCTCTGTGGTCATTAAAAATCCCAGGACGTTTCTCAAAAAGAGTAGGGATGTTACTATGGCATCCGGACCAAATTTACCCCTGTCCTTTACCAATCATTGCCTCCTAATAATCCCCATCTATGAATTGGCGTCATCACTTTGTTCTTCTCCCCGCTGATAGCCGTTCTGGCGCACTTTGGCAACAGTCGCATCATCCAGCCAGGTGCTGCACATTGGTGGTGGAGGGGAGTCCACATTATCTGTAAAATGCTTTGAGTGGAGTGTCCAGAAAGTGTTATACTGTATAAGTGGTAAGGAATTAATAATAACGATGATGATGATTATTATTATTAGAGCCTAAACACTTTATTTATCAGCTGGCCTTTTGTGACTGTGAAGGTTGCCTCCAACATGCCTTTCAATTGGGGGGACAAATCCTGACATGAATTGGATGAGATAGGGTGCTTAAGCTTGAAATGCCTTTTTCTAGCACTGTTTGTAAAGTCTTTTGTGGTCTGTAAAGTCTTAAGCCATAGTCCATACTCTCTGGACAGTGATTTAATGCAGGGTGAAGTCATGCGGGAAGAGCTCAGAAAATGCAGCACAGCCTGGAATTTCCTCTAAGAGCTTTACAGCTTTACACCAGCATCTCTGTTGTATTTATAGAAGCCTGCTCCTCCTCGTTTGTACTGAAGGACTCGGCAGGTTACAGCAATACTAATGCTGACACGTAAGTGCCTGGGATGTAGATGTAAGATAGCCTAGCAATGCTATGTGTTAGGTACCCCTTCACTGACAGATCTGCAGTGCTTAAGAGAGAGAGATCTGTGGTGCAACCTGCTGTACCCGAGGTCTGATGTCTTAATTTCTTAATCCTCACAAGAACAGTTGAGCAATACTGAAGTTTCCCATCTACAGTGAAAATGCAGTCCAGTGTATTTTTTCTAATGAAGTGTAATCTTGCAATCTTTTTTGTGTACTTCCTTTAATTTATGTGTTCTCTTGTAAAACATCATGTTAGTGAAACCCTCACTGTGATGCCTACTTTTTTAAAACATATTTTAAAGGTTTTTGCTATGTAGGCTGAGTTGCCCAGCCAGTGTAGAAAGGCCTCTTGATACTGTTTTATTAGTCTTTCAAGCTCTTCCTCTTTCTGTCCAGTGTGTTCACAGCTTACTTGTGCTCTTGTGATACAGACCAATGTCCTGTAAGGGGAAAAAAAAAACAGGAACCTTTCTTTCCCAATGACCAGAGCTACACTTGAACTGAGGTGAAAAGACACGAAAGGATACTAAATTGTTTTTAGATTGCACTTAAAGTAAATATTTAGGATGACTGTTTCCTTTTTTCTCTTACAATAATTACAGACAGTGATCAGAAGAGATGTATCCATAACATTAGGACACTTGATTTAACATTTGTAGTAAAATGCCACAGAAAGGCAGTAGTGCAGTGGTTCATTTATAGCTAGAAATCACATGAGAAGGAAGTGGCCAGCCATGAAGCTTTCAGCACCATTCTTCTGTCACTTAGACACTCTTTTTAAAGACTTGCATTATTAATATGTCTGGGTCTAGCTTGCAAGTCTAAGGATTAAAAATAGACACTGAAAATCAACATTTACTGTTATATTTTTCAACCAGTAGAATTTCAGAGTGGTCTGATTTTTTTATGAATAAAGCATTTAAACTTTATGTGTAAATATCTGTTTTAACCATTTTTCTTATCAACGTGAATGGATTTAATTCTTTATTTAGGGTTTAAAGAAGATATTCAAGTGTTTTTAAATGTCATTTTCATTATATTTGCCTAAAGCAACTGTTCTCTAACCACACCCACACAGGTAAAATATGTCTATATCGATCATAGCAAAAGTTGTCTTTACCCACTGCAGGTCTCAAGTAAATCAGTGTTTTTACCAGTTGTTTTTTTCCAAGGGTTAAACCAGCGCTAAAGAAATGCAATTTATGGCATTTCATGTGCTCTTGTTTTAATACGTTCTTCATCTGAAAATGTATTTCTAAGGTAAATATGGTAGCTCTTCCACATTCAAACAAGTTGTTTTGATCAGCAATGTAATCACTGTAGAAGATTGCTAATTTAAATGCTAATTGAAAACCTAATAATGAAAACTAGAAAAATTATTGTTCTATGCACTCCTAAATAAAATTGAAGACTGTAAGTTACTTAGTTTTGTAGTTCCCTGGTGATGTTAATATTATGTCACACTAAAGCATTTAATCCTTTAAGACTTAAAGAATTAGAGATATTGGACAGGATTAATTGCCATGATCTCTAACAGACAAAGGAAGCAAGCAGAGGACAATATCAGTTTGAAACCCTTACCTTCATTTTTTAATACATTCAGCTGTGAATATACCTGTACTGCTGTAGAATAATACATTCTGAAAGCAGGATGATTTGAAGCTTTCCTTTTCATAAAGCCACTTGACCCAATGCCAGGCTTCTTAAGTAAGCTAAAGTCTAAGCACTTAGGAGTTTTACCACTTTCCTGTGTGCATCGCTATACAAGGAGCACAGATCACATCATTTACTGTATACCCCCACAGAAGTTGAGGGGTTCTGTAGACTGAACAATATGTGTAGTTAAAAAAACAGCAAAGAAAAATCTTTTTTTTTGTGGTATGGAGACAGCCTCATTAACTGATCATTTTGGTCTTCTCTTCCCAGATACAAACCGTTTTTCCCTTTTCAAGTGCAGCCGTTGCTGGGACAGACCTCTGACCTGGACATTTCTGTTCAGGACTCACGGCTGGTCGAGGGGAGACTCAGAGTCATGCTGGTTGAATGCGGCAGGTAGGTCAATTGACAAGTGCTTTCATTTGACTAAGATTCAGGTTTGTTCACTCAACTAGGCCCTGTAGTGTAAAAAAGGGAACCGGAAGGGGTTTCTCTGTGAAAACAGACTAATACCGTTAGAATTTTTCTATGTATGAAAAAGCTTTCAAACTTACAAAACTATATGTGAAGTGAATTAGAATTATTCCAGTGGTTTATTACAAATAATATGTGGGTAGAAATGATTTGGTTTCAAAGCAGAAAGCACTGTATGTGGGTGTTCAGTTTAGAATAGCACAAACAGTAGTCCTTATAATTCAAGTAAACATTAACACTTGTCTCCCCGAGTTAATTTGTAAGGTTGTGCTGAATATCTGTCCATGTTCGTATTTTGTGCTAAAAGCTTTTTATGTTGCATGTGCTTGCCAAAGATTCCCACATTGTGCTTTCTTACACGATAGCATTCACTGGCTGCATGACATTGCTGTGGCTGCAAAAAGTGTGGGTTATACGATTAACTGCAGAACATTCAACACAGCAGCAGATCCATTTAATGAAGGCTGCATTAGCAGAGCACTGATAGTGCTTGATACATAAAAGAAATATACAGTATTTTTTGTCAGTGACTGCATTTGAACAGATGAAGGTTCTTCTCCTTTTGTGCAAGATTTGCTTCCTAATTTGTCCAATATGAAGTGCTTGAAGAATAGATGGCCACTATTCAGCTGTGGTCTACAGCATTATTGAAACTTGCATAGTGCTTTGACTAAAACAAGTACATTCATTGTTCACGAAACTCAAAACCTGAACTTAGAACTGTCTTCTGTACTGAGGGACTGCTAAATGACTTCTATCTAATCTTAAATTAGATTTGAATAAACTACTATTCAATAAAAAACAAAATTTCAGGGAAATAGTTTAATCAGAGGAGCTAATGGCTGCTGTTTTTTGTTGTGTTTTTTAATTGATTAATTACTGTCCATTAAACCATTATATCTCCCAGCAAAACCTTCTTTTGTAGTAAACCGGGCTTATTAGTTGTGGTCTTCAGACAGCCAAATAAAATTAAAAGGCTGGAAGCTGCAACTGTATTGATTAGTACTTCTTAGAGACTTGCACAGTACTAGCCAGATCTGTGTCAGATACCAGACTTTGCTTAACTCCGATTAAACAAATATTTTTTTTGCGTTTATTTTAATCAACTTAAAAAATCTGCAGAACCTGAACGTTCCTCTTTGTTGTGAAACTTGTCATCTTTTCTTCAAGCACAAACGGCTGAAATCGATAGAATTAATGTTGGATGTCATTTAAAATAACGAGACTGAGGCCTTGTGCTTTTGTTGTCGGAAAATGCTCCATTGGAGCATATCTTAGGCCATAATTGAGTTACAAACAATCGACTTTTTCTTTCTCTTGATTCCTACATGGAGCCACAGGCCATAATTTAGCCATTCAGTTCCTATCAAAACAATCCCAAGTAACCTAATCTAATTGATACAATGCAGGTCACGGTTAGGAGGAGCTCATGAAAAAGGCCATTGTGGCTTTTGTCCGAGCAAAGTATCCTTTTCCCTAAGTATCTCTTCTGCCCTTCACTCAGTTTTATAAAATTTTAAAGACCCCAGCTGTACATCGCCATTGCTTAGCTACCTTTGTATGACAAGTTGAGGGTTTAGCATCACCGTGTTTTCACTAAGGCAAAGGCTTTACTTTAGTAAATTCAGCAAGTACCATATATTAATAATAAATTGCACTTGTCTATTATTTCTTAGTGCAGTACAGTGCATATCATGCAAACAGATACTCATATCTTAATCAGAATTGAGAAAGGGGATAGGTGATCACTTCATATTGCTATACTATTCAGCATTTGTAGGGAAACTATAGTAATAATTATTGGGCAAAGTAAAGAATTGATCTGTTGGCATGCTTTTAAAGACTGAAAGACCTGTCAAGAGTTTCTTGCACATGGTATTTCAGGTATAATTTACTTCCAGTTTTATATTGGATTCTTTAAACATTTTTAAACACCTGTAATGTTTAACATGAGACTGCAGAATTTAGGTGGATACTGGCTAGAGGTCTTCTCCCAAAGAGCCATCTCAGAGCTACTGTATCAATTCAATAACTCACTGGTAGTCAGTGAACTAGTGTTATATGTGTTAGTTTTATAGTCTTATAAAGAATCCCTAGCTGAGACTTAATGGAGCTGCATTTTACAAGTTGGAAGGCATCTCATTCTAGCACAGGAAAGGCCAACAAGCAATACATTTTCTCAAATCAAGTTGTGATGTTATAAATTCACCTATCTATATCTTTACATCCCTTAAGACAAGTGCAATGTTTTGTATTTTCTATTCATGTTCTCTAAAGGTAGCATATAGACAAACCTTAAGAGCACCAGTGATGGAACCTCAAGGACCACCAAGCTGCATGGTGCCTTATGAAGAAGTCCAGTCACCCATTGCAACAAATTGGCCCCAATTTCAAAGACAGGAAACAAACCAACTCAAAACTTTAGGAAAACAGCTAATGTTTCAAAACGATATTCCAATGCCTCTATCTGTAAAGACTGTTTATCAGCCTTCCTTGTATTAATATGACAGTTTTGTAATGATACATTGTTTTCTGTTTCTCTCTCTCCATTTTACTGTAAGTATCCCTAATTAAGTCAGCCAACCACACTTATTAGCTGAGAGTTTACAACTCAAATTGTAATCTAGACTTTAATATTGTATGTTGGATCCTAGATTGTTTGACCAACAGGACACAAAGAGTGAGGATAAATATATTTTTTAAATCAAACCAGTTTGTCCATTCACTGGGTTTAGCCAGGGCTGTTTGCCCTATTCCCCAGCCTGGGCTAAGAAAGAATTAGACAGGAATTAAAAAAAAGCTATTAAGGGTATTGGGCATCAACCAGTTGGTTTGGTTTTCTTTGTGAAATATATGAAAATCTGTAGTTCACGTCTCTACTTGACTTTGAACTGTGTTGGTGCTCCTCTTTATTGAGCTGAGATTACCCTTTCAAGGAACCCAAGCTCTTGTGCTAGGTACACACTCTGATCCGAAATCATCACATTTTTTTTTCTTTTTACCAAAATGAGCTGTACATACATGCCAGCTGAACTGTGATCTGAATTGTCCTCACAAAATAAACTAGCTGTAGAAGCCCATTAAATAATTGTCCACTTAAGCTGTGCAGAGCTGAGTACTAATTTTTATCTAGCCACGATACCAACATTACCATGAATATGTTTAACCTCAGAGGCCCAAAACTGAAGGTCTCTGTGGCAAGTCCACCTGTCTGAGAGGTCTTCTGTCCTTCTTGCCCTCTTCCCTCAGAAGTGATTTACAGGAGGTGTGTAACACTACAAAAAGATCAACTGAGAATTTATGCATAATACAGAAAATGCTTAATTGGAATGAATTCTATTAGAAATACTGAAAATAAAATTATAATCAGTAGGAGCTTGTCAATTATAACAATTTTTAAGTTCACAATTTTCCCACGGTTCCACCTTTTAACTTTATTTATAGCTGTCTCCACTAGATGGAGACATTGCTTTGAAGGCTTGTGTGTTGTGCAGCACTTTCCGGGTTGTGAAGCACAAGTAGTCCGTTTCTTTCCATTCTAGAGGAAATAATGTTACTGTCTTTGACACTGTCAGGAAAGATATGATGAGAGGGCACAAACTAGAGGAGCAGGTTTATATAATTCACTTGATTGTGTTACAATGTTAGGGCAGATTTTTTCATCCTGACCCACCTGTATCAATTAAAGTGGTATTTACATATCCAAGAGAAGCCAGTGACACTCTTATGTTTCACTCTTTACCTTTCAAAAATATAACAGTATGGATTGTGAAGAACAAATACAAGTCTGCTTTGCTTTACACGACATGGAGACAACTTTTAGATATTTCCTACAGAGGGGAAACGTCATCTGCTTAAAAAATAAAACCGAAAAAGTTGGTTGTACATATTGAAATGAATAAATACTTCAGATTTAGATAGTTAAATCTCACGGTTCAGTTGCCTGATTGATGCCTTTTAGCTAGCAGCTCCTGTATGTATCCTGGACCTCAAGTGGAAGGGAAACCAGAAAAGCCAGCATGTCTGGGTGTGCTCCACTGCCACATATTGAAGATGAAGGACAGGACAAATTATGTTGCATAGTTTCATATGTACACAAATGTTTAGTCAAAAGCATTGTTTAATAAAATGTATGTCGAAGTGAAAATTTGAAAATGAAGTTAAAATCATAAAGGAAATGCATTGCACTTGCCCTTTGATCCAAGTTGATTCATTTAATTTGAATTTCTGTGTATTTTAGTTTGTGTTCCCAAGTAAAGACAGCTTCTTCGTTACTTCCATATATCTTCCAGCAGAGGGTAGTAATGGCACATTAAAGCTGTGAAAAAGCTCCATGCTGGTCTTTTTGTGCACATTATATTTAATATGTAGCCTGAGAAATATTTACAGCGGGCAGTGTTTAAGAAAGGAATGTCAAATAACACTTCTTTTATGTCAAGGAGTATGTTTTGTAGTTTGCTTTTCAAGATGTAACATAAATTAAGCCTACAAAGAAAAGATCCTAAAAATGTTACACTCCATGTAATCATCAGGAATTCAAGCCAGGGCAGCCAAGTTATGCTCTTTACAAAATCTTATGTACTATAAGAAGTACAGTACTTGTGCATATGTGTCTTTTAAAATGTGGAAAATGACTTAATGTTTTCGAATTTGGTCGTCTTAATGTTTGCTTTCCTTTGATTACATATTTCTGTTTAGTCCCAAATTCAAATACCGTATATAAGATCAGGCTTTGCCAACCTGCTCTTCCTAGTCCCTCAACTGTGCCTCGTCATTGCCCTCGATCGTTCTAATTCACTCTCGGCATTTGCAGTGTTAAGGAGTTGGCTGGAGTGGATGACGAGTGCAGGATGTTTAAGATCATAAAAAAAATTAATAATTGATGTACTACTCACACTGCTTGTGCATGCACTTTCATATTTTATACTTGAACTCTCTTATACAAGTACATTTACAGCTGACATTATTCAAACAAATGTCTACAGCAACCTAAAGCTCATGAGGGGCTTCATACATTTTCATCATATCACTTACATTTGAGGATAGGACTCTCAAAAACCATCACTTGCAAAAAATTGTCAATCTTTTCAACACTTCAGCGAGAGTACGACAGCTATTGACCTCCACAGCTTCTGAGCTACAATTCCTTCGTGGTCGGTATTCCACTCCATAACAGGCGAGATCTATAGTGGTTTTTATCCCTTTAGTAGAGGTTTGTTCCATTGTGCTTGCCAACTATACACCGATATGTATTCATGTACATTGTACAAGATCATCTAGATCATTAATATGGGTTTTCAGTCTATTTTTAACTGTTATATTTTTGTACATGCTCCTTATTATTGTAATTGTGCAAATATGAAATGTTTGTTTTGGTGTTACTGTTAGAAATGGGTCTCTCAGGAGCAGTCTGGTTTTAGAAAGCATGATGGGGCTTACAAAACATTTTTCCAGTTTTCATAACATAGCATTGTCTTTATAACATTATTTATTATTTTTCCATATAAAATTCAAACTGGCAAGAACGTTTTTTTCTCATGCCTGCTTAGCAGTACTGGATATAATAACCAAGATTTTTTCTATGTTAATGCAATACATAAATATGTGAAATGCTATTGCAAACCATCACCTCATGTTCTGCAGTTCTTGCATTGTCCTTGTTTTGCTTCCAGAACAACATTTTATTTTATAATGTATTTTGGTTATTTTATTCTTTTGGAATAAATGCGAAAAAGTATAAAGAAGAAACATTTCAGCTGTCGAACATTATTCAGGTTTGGGAATCTCATCTATGCTCAAGGATATGAAACTTCTGAACTATGTTTTTTCCAGCTGTTTTGAATGATATGTTGTCTTGTCTGAGTGTGCCAGTAGCTTTGATAATAGTGATATTTTAATTTGTTGTTTTCCCTTCTATGCCTGTAACTCTTGAAAAGCAGTTCTGTACTTTTCTCACCTTTTCGTATGGGACAAGAAGGGGTCTTAGTCCAAGATACATGTTGTAATCTTGATAGCGATTTGGTAATTGAATGTGCATTTGATCCAATACTAATGAAGCTGTTTGTTTTCATAGTCTGAATGAAGCACACTCTGGACAGTCTTGCTTTCCCTGGTAGACAGTAACGATGTCTCTTTTTTTCCATCTTGAAGGCTGTTCATCTTGGGGTCGTATGATCGAGAGACGTATGTCCACTGTACTTTGGAGCTGAGCAGCAGTGAGTGGAAAGAGAAAGCACGGAGCTCCATCAAGACAGTAAGTCATTCAGAGCGCTAACATTGGAGAGATTTCATTTTGCCGAGCCTGTTCTGGGAAGCTGTTTCAGAGCTCATTTACAGTACAGAAACAGAGAAGCCTGTCCTTCACAAGGACTTTCACGGTTATGCCTTCCCTGTTGGTTATTTTTCCAACTACTGCACACTCGCACACTTTTTTTATGATAGCCGGGACTTTTTGCTGACAAAATCTCTTTTTATCCTGAGGCCCAAATTAATAATCTTTACACAGAATAAAAAGGTTAGATAAAAACAGATGTTGGAATCTGGGAATTGGGAAGAGTGAGGCTTAGGTGAGTTTTTCTTCGCCCTAAATGAATACTCCTTGAATAATTGCTTGTGTTGCCCAAAAGCCACAAAATCCTGGTTTGAGAATGAAGTGCTTGTATTTTTAACATAAAGATTTAAAAATTAAATGATGTAAAACTACTGTTTTTAGGTTAGAATTGCAGCATGTCCTCACTATTAAGGGAAGAGAAGTGTCTGGTATTGAGTTATGTCCATTAAATTATATTTCGAGCCTCAAAACACACGCTCGCTTAAGAGACAAGATTGTCAGACGTCAACAGAGCTGTTCTGGAATGGCAAGGGACTTGTTCATTATGTCCTTGTTGGACCCTCATTCTCCATGACCCAAAACTACAGGTGTCGATCTGTGTAAGCAGTCAGCAAGTACACGCAGTAATGCTGAGGTCCTTTCCTTGCTGATTTCACATCAATGCTTGTATGCTTCCTGGGAGCCAATGCAAGAAGAGACCAGTCTTGTTAGCATTGTACAGTGGGTATAATGTGATGCCTTCATCTTGGATTAATGTGTTTGGTTTCTTACAAAACTGTTCTATCTCTTCAGTGGGAGCACTCAAAGCTTCGCAAACCTGTTTTATTTTATTCACTAGACTGTGACGTTTACAAAATAGCTAAAGCTGTCCATCACTGCATTTCAAATTCACTTTTATGTGTTAGGCCAGTATATTGGCAGCAGATTGCAGTTCAACACCACATGTTTCATTTGTGGACAAACTCCCCCTTTACCAGTTTTTGTCCGTTAAAGTGAGTTAACTGTATTTTGCAGTATCACTACAAAGTTTCAAAAGCCATTGAAGTTTGACATTAAGTGCAGTTTGTGAATGGGGAGTTGTTTGATTTTTTTTTTTAAAAATGGTTTATGACCTATTGCATATGTCACTATTTTTGTAGTAGATTTTGTAGAAGCTTTTCAGGTGCAGTTTTTTACAGAAAATTAGCTTAATGAAATCTGTAGTTTTAATTAGGTGATTCATACAATGATGGTGATTTTGAAAGGATTTAGTTGACGCAGGAGTCTAACTTTTAGCATAAATTTAATAGCTTACCAGTTATAGGATACCTGTCCAGTATCAAGTTGCTAGGCTGTCTAGTCTTTGACCATCTTTGCTGCATCAGACTTAATGACCTTAAGAAGAATTAGTGACTAGTAACTATTACGTACTAAAATATCAGGTTTAATTACTTTCTGCTTGAGATTTTCGATATTGTGAGCTTAATACTCTTCTCTGTCCACTTAAAGCTTGAGCCAGGCAAGTGACATTTGAGTGTTTCAGATGCAATTAAGTGCTAATTGCTTCAAAGATAATTCAATACCATGGCAAGATCACCTACAGGAAAAGGGTTAGGCTTCTTAAGCCCACAGGGTGGCAGTGTTATGAAGGATATGCCGTGGGTTTGTGTGTGAAAGGGGTTAGAAAGCAAAACGGTGGTAAGTCTCAGATTTAAAGAAAAATAAAGTACTTTTCATGTTATGACTCTTGTTTCCCATCAGTCCCGTACACTAACCACTCTAACCAGTTTTCAAAATTAGTATAAATATGGTCATTATTGGCAACAGCCTTCTTATTTTTCAAGAAAGCATAAGAATACGGGTTCTCAGAGCTCTCAGACAAAAACAAAAAGGTTAATTATGATAGCTATAAGGAGATAGGAATGCTTTTGACCATTTTATCAGATTTTCTGCACTTTTAAAAAGTAACATAGCCTTTCCTCTTTCCATAAGTACATTTGGTTTCATTCATTTGACAAAATTATCTAAGAGTATCCAGGCCTGAACTAATCCTTGTAAGATTTTTTTTTCTGCTGTTAAACCCACTAGTGGATGGTATCATACCCAAAGTAGGATAATAGTACCTTTTACATCTGTGATTGAAAAGGAGCAACCACTTGCTCACTGGCACAGACAGTAGTCACATCTAAATGCACATTAGGCACACACGCCTAAAGGTTCTCTGCCACAGGGCACTCCCACAAACGTGCATAGAGAGGTACCAAAATGCACCTTGAAGTGCTCTTCATGTGAAACTGTCAGTTTGGTCCTGCATACATTTAACA
The DNA here is from genome assembly GCF_059453375.1 of Lepisosteus platostomus. Classification (NCBI taxonomy): domain Eukaryota; kingdom Metazoa; phylum Chordata; class Actinopteri; order Semionotiformes; family Lepisosteidae; genus Lepisosteus; species Lepisosteus platostomus. The sequence goes on along the minus strand of NC_142616.1, from coordinate 32,677,101 downwards.
TGCAAGTTTAAAATATAATAAATGGTGTATTGAGGTTTTAGAGGAGAAGCAAGTTTTGTCCCAGCCTACCATCCAGTTTGTGTAGTTTTCAGTATTCCCTGTAAAGGTAACAGGGAAGGGGCTGATTTTAGACCAGAAGAAGGGGGGGGGGGGGAGGAAAAGCTTTTTACTGTGGATCATCAAATGCAAAAAAGACAAATATCCTGTAAAAGATGCAAGGAGCACAGGACTATAGATTAACTTTACAAGAATCCAATTAAAACCTTCTTAAATGTTCTTAATGACTCTGCTTCTGGGGATATTCGATCAAGATCTTCCAAACCAAAGCATGAATAAACACTTACTCATACGCATAATACAAAAAAATTGAGCTAGTTGAGGCTTGTATAAGTTGAACTAGTGTCTAAGTAAACCTTTGTCATACAATACTTGAACTTAAAATTGAACAAGAACACGAAAGTTCAAAGTCTAAAAAGAGCCACGTAATTACAATAGTTTTGTTATGATAAAAAAGGGTCTTCCAATGTAGTATTAGTATTAGCTTGGTATATGTAAAACTCCAGATGTTTATAATTCGCAGTTCACAGTTTTTTTCCAGCAATGTATATGTTTGTTTTTAATATCTTAATTGCTTAAACAAGGATATTTTCTTTTCTATATGCTCGTCCAGATATCAAATTGGATGATGTCATTTGGTTCTGGTTTGACAAAAGAGATTATTTTGCTTTTATTCCAGAGTGGCATTCTCCTCTTAAAGTAGTTTCTTAAAAATGATTATGATGTTGCATGTTTTTGACCTTTTTTATTAAAAAAATAAATGCTCATTTTATTGAAATATGTAAGCAGTAAACATATTGTTTATGGGCTATGTGGTAAAACAATTTTTTTATGAGGGACTGATTTGGTTCTGGTTGATTTATTTTACAGATATGAGAAGCAAACGTGATTTGTTAAATAGAAAAAAACACTGTGATGAATCAGAGAGTGAAAAAGGGCTCACAGACACACATTAGGCAGCATTCTAAATTCAGAACATATGGCATTTCTTCATTGCTTGCCGGTTAAAGAAATTAATGCCCAAATTTTGCATGTGTCGGGCGCCAACAGACTTAAACATTGATGGATGTGGAAAGTTCCCTCTACTTGTATCATTTGCTTGTTGTCAGTAGGTGAGTGGAAAGTTGAACTGTTAAAAATATAGAAACAGTTGAATAGTTTCTATATTTTTTAGTTTTTAGATTAGTTTCTGTATTCTATATTACTGTTAATTTCATGAAAAGAGGTCCTTCTTGTGATATTCTTTAAGTTTATACAGTATAAAACTCCATATTATTCATTGAGTTTAAGCTATACTTGCATACAGTAGGTTATGAGAATATAAAAAATATGAGGCCAGGTATTTTTAACATCCAGTAAGGTTTTAGAAAAGCATTTTTACCAACTTCATATATAAAATCAAATAAAACACACGTGTAAGATGAACAGTCCAGTATGAAACATTTCTTTAAAGTTAAATTGTTTTTCTACTCAGTAATCCCTCTTACAAAATAAATCATATTTAATCCGAAACAAGCTTCATTATTCCTTGAAAACTGCTCGTGAGGTGAAAATTTGGATAATGGAAACTAAGTACCCATTACTTCTCATATTATAATATCTTATTGGTTTTAGAACTCAAGTGTTCCCTCGGAAACCCAAACTTCACCTTAACACAGCACAGAACACTTAATATGAAAACAGTAACATTCCATGTTAATTATTCAAGTAACATGCTTAAAGGCATTAACCAATGCATAAACCAAAGGTAGGAAATCTAGAAAACTCCTGCTCATTTATAGTACAGTAGTTACATCCTTAGGAAAAAAAAAAAAAGCGTTTGGTATTATCCTGTACTATATGCACTGAAGACATGCAAACATAAAAAAGTTAAAATGCAATAAAAATGAAAAAGAAAATGAGAAAATGTGAGAAGAGAAGTCTTTCGAGGGTAAAAATGTGTTAGTTAAATATAAAACAGGTAGGAATTACCTCACAGCATGTCTTGTATAAAAGAAAACTTGTACAGTATAGCGAGGGATCAATTTTATATTTGTATGGTGTGATGAAAATTCAATTCTTACACATTACCACCTGTTTGTGATCAAACCTTATCTGGTTATTTGTTGTTGGAGATACTGCTTTTTATCCCATTTCTATCCATTTTATCCCATTTGTTATCCCATTTAAGTGCCGGTTAATTTTTATTTTTAATTGTGCGGTTAATTTTCACACATTTCTACTTTTATAGGATTGATCAGAATGTAGTATGCTTTCTGTTGAGATCATTAGGATAATTTATGAGCATCTGTTACACTCATAGGTAATATGAGTATCATTTACTGTGCAAATGACCACTTTGATCAGCAGGCCAAGCATACATTTTTCTATTTGAAATATACTGTATAACTGATAGATTTCATAATTTGCCTGTTTGACTAGTGATCACTGCTCTTCAATTCTGTGGATATAGATTGTAGCGATAGACAACTCAAAAATGTTGCATCAAGGAATTTATTATCTGATTTTTATAATAATAATAATAATAATAAGTGGTGTATAATTCACCCTTTAGAAGTATAACTCTTAAGTATTAAGCTGAAGAGAATGCTGAGATGGTAAAGAAAAAAAAAACTAACTGCTAAACCCTGACTGTTCTTTCCTTGTTGTGTATTTTTCTGTCAGACAGTAAGAAGTATACTGTGTCACCACAAGCATTGTACAGTATCAGTAAGTGACAGACAGACAAGCCATTTTAGACATAAAAGCCTGGAAGTGAAATGCCAGTATGTAGGGTGTTTGATCCACTCTTGGAAGCTTTCCTACATCTTCAGCTACTGTAAGTAGAACTATAAAATAAAGGGTTAAAATTCCACCGTCTTGCTTATATTAGTATTCAGATGCAGCTTTCATCCAAATGGGTCCCTGCTGGCATTTGGGATCTGTTTTATCAGCAGCCTTTTTAAGCTAAAATCGCAGCAGGAGTCAAGCAGGAGGATTAAAGCAGATACCATTTTGAAAAGGTCACTCTGCTTTTTTTCTCTGCTACACTGAAAGCATGATCTGTTCTCGCAGAAAAAGGATCAATAAGCAGTTTGTTCTCTGAAATCAAGTCTTTATCGCATGTAGTTTTAGCTCTTGCTATGCATTTAAAAAATATTTGTCAGTTATACCAAATATATACATTTAAGCAACAGATTTCCATTTACTATGGATATTGGGTTTGAAGAAATCAAATGATTCGATAGCTCTAAGGTTAAGGGTATACTCTTGGCTGACTAATACTGCATGAGATTCCACCACACAAAGCTTTCTTTGCAAAGACAAATTAGTTTGCTCAGCAAGCAATAATAAACTATCCAGCATATCCTGCAGATGTGCCCACTGCTGTTCTGACCTGAAGAGATCACAGTGTTGGATGTGTAGATGGAGGTGGATGGAGTGAGAGAGCAGCGAGCATTTTGGATAACTCTAAAATACTTTTACAGTTCCTCTGGGACCACCTGAATAATGTGTTGTGTGTACGTTGAGATCACCAGGGTTTTGTTTCCTTATTGGTGTTAACAGAATCCCAAGTGAGTAAGAGCTGAAGCGGTTTGGTTGGCTTTTTGTTTCCCTCGTCAACAAGAAGGCTTTTCAAAGCGCTGTATTTCCCAGCATAGAGGTACGGTGCACAGAGCGACAGAAGGCTCACTTTTGTCACTTACACACATGCACTCACTAAAACCTATAGCACTGAACTATGTAGGTAAAAAGCAAATTTCACTCCTCCATCACCGTGTCATTTGAATTGTGTTTTTTTTTGTGAAGGCCATTCAGGAAAACTAGATGTCTAACCAGAAACTAGATGTGTAAGTCCACCCTGGACATACAGCATGTAAGGTTTGTTTTGGGGAAAATAAAACAGTGGGATATTTTTAGACCTTTTCCATTACAGCAGTGGAGTGGAGTTCTTTATTACCGGATATTTAGTCTATCATCTGGTTTGTTCTGTGAGGCGTGTTTGCACATCTGCCTGAGTGATTCCACTGTTTGTGGCGAAGTAATTTTTCTTGATAGTGGAAGGGCATTGAGTCAAGTTTCCATGGAGTTTTGGGATAGTATTTGTTGATATAATACATTGTATGATAGCCTATACCTTTCTTATGAGATAAGATTAGTATACTGTGGCACTTGAAACTTGACTGTTATCTTCCCAAGTGAACAATTCTACAGACATTAGTAAAAAAAACACAGAATCATTTAGGCAGAGCAGGGTTTCACACCAGGCAGATACCGGTTTCTTGCAGTGAAGTCGATTGCTGCAAGAGAGGCTTGCTCATCCTCCTGTTTACAGAATAAAATGGTGTCTTTGATTTGTTCTGATGGAATGAACACTTCAGAAATGTGATTATCTATTGTGTGAACCTTAACGTTCCTGCATGTGAAGAAATGTGAAAGCTTGTTTTCAAATGATAAGTCAGAATATTTACCACATGAATATGAAAAGTTATCTCAATACATATATGCACACATCTATGTATTCGATTATTGCATCTGCCTTATATATATGTATATGCACTGCGTACATATGCATTATATATTATATATTAGTGTATATGCACATGTATATGCATATGTTAGTGGGACCAGTAGGGGGGCGCTCACCCCACAATCTGCGTGCGTCCTTCCACCTCAGTATAGTTGTGGGGACACTATACTGTAAAAAAAAAAACACCATCCTTCCAATGAAACATAAAGTCTAGGTCCTGACTCTCCTCGGTCATTAAAAATCTCAGGGCGTTTCTCAAAAAGAGTAGGGATGTAACCCTGGTGTTCTGGCCAAATTTCCCCTTGGCCTTTACCAATCATGGCCTTGTAATAATCCATATCTACGAATTGGCTTCATCACTCTGTTCTCCCCACTAATAGCTGATAGATGATGATCACACTGGTGCACCTTGGCTGCCGTCACATCATCCAGGTGGGGCTACATTCCCCATTACCTGTAAGGCGCTTTGACTGGAGTGTTCAGAAGAATGCTATATAGTGTAAGGATTATTGTCATGTGATGGAGTTTAGGTTCTGTCTAGTATTAGCTGTCCAGGTGCAGTAATGTTGGAGTAGTGGTTTGCTTATTAATAGGTGAAAATTGTTTCAGAGGAATTCATGTCTTTAAAATGTAGATATTAAAATATACAGGCTTTATATGATAAATTATTAAAATTACTTTATTAAAAAAAACTTAAGTTCATCCTGTAAGCTTTCTGCTGCCTTTTGTGGCCAACTGTGGTTCCTTCGTCAAGCATGTCAAGGGTTAAAACTTTCTTTTTAAATGGGCTCATACTTGTGTATTGAGTATCTCCTTGAGGTAACCTGCATGAGCTGGCATTGCATGACCGCGTGGATGAGGAAGATGCTCTGAGCTATAAGGTACCTGCCAGGAAAGACATCTTTATTCAGCAGGAAGAGGCCACCATTCCGCTGTGTCAAACAGTGTTAGCATTCCCCGCTCACTTTCCACCCTAAACAGTAAAGACTGAAACCTTTCATACGTAATCATGACCATGCTTAGAGATGACTTACTTTTTTGAACTATCTCACAATAGACTTCATTCAGTAAGAAGTCTGTTAAATAACTGATTTTTAAAATCATGTCGTCACTATTAAAAGCTAATAAAGCAAATATACACTTTCTTAATCTTAATGTGGGCTACAGAAAATATTTCTTAATCAAAGATGACTCAAAAAAACAAAACGATTAGACAAAAGAAATACCAATTTGCTGGGCTACAAGAATGTGCCTAATAATTTCTTATGTAGTGCAAACATGTTTACCAAAAATAAGATGAATATGTTATCCGGGAAAACTTTGTTTTATTTAGTCATGGTCAGATAGCCTTAATTGCCTTTGGTATTGACTTTCAAATGCACTTTAAGTGAATGCTCCCCAGTACTTATGGTCACTTGAAATTATTGGGTTGAACTCAAAGTTTTTTTTCGAATTTGTTCAAATGTATGTGCCGAATCTCCCAAACAAAAGGAACCATTTATTGAGCTTTTATTCATCATGATCTCTTGAAGGCAAAAACCAAAGGCTGGACTGTTAAAGCAGAAATGGACTCTATTACAGTTAAATATACAAGTATGAACTATATGCTTTTCAGTTCAACATTAATAATTAATGTTGTTAGCAAAACGGATAAAAACCGCACAAATTCAGAGGGAATGGATGGTGTGCGAGTTGTTTGATGTTCCGAATGTGTTCCAGTGAGTGTTTGCGTACCCGTCCTTTGATTTAATGTGCGCTGTGTAATCAAGCTGCTGCTGAAAGGTCATGAATAGAAAGGCTCTTCTCCCACTCTTCCCGGTCCCAGCGATTTCACCATGCAGCCTCCTTCAGTTGCTCTTTTGTCACTGGGCACTAGGATTTAAGGGTTTCTATAACTCCGAATTGACTCAAAGTGGGGCTCCCCTAAAAATAGATAGGTAAACACTTACAGGGAATCATTTATAGATGTATATCTCCTTAGTCATCATTGCAACAGCAAGTGCTGTATAACAGCATCTATAAAGGGCTCTGTTGGAGAAGAAGGAAACATTGTTTAATTTCAATTATAATGTGGAGCAATACAACATTTTTGATGTACTTTCAAAGGGCTGTATTAAACACGGATCTAGAAACATTGTGAGCTAGGCTGATGCTTTGTGGTAAAAACTGTTGTAGGAAACGTCACCTTTTCTGTTCAGATGCCTGCAGATGATGCTGTCCACGATGTCCCGGAGTGTAGAATTGAAATGTAAAAAAGTGGAGGCTGTACACACAAAAAAGAATTCTAGAAGATTTAGGTCTATTCTTGTCTTGTCTATTCTCTGTTTAGCCCAAACTCTCTGCTAGAAAATAAATATTTGATCAGACACACTGTCTCTTACACCAACTGCACAACTGAAAAGCAAGGAACATTATACTAAGATCACGTATTCCCTCTGGATGCACATGAATTACAAATATCCCTTTTAAAATGAATGAATTACAGTGTTTTTTGGAGTATCAATATTGGTTCGTTACTAATTCCACACACCCTTAAAAGTTGAATTACTCCAAGAAGGATGACCTGTAAAACTGCTGGGAAAGATTGCCATTTCCTATTTCAAAACAATTTCTTTGCAGATGAGTCATTTACAAAGCTGTTGCTTATGCTTGAGGTGGGGTCAGATAATGGGGCACTTAGATTTTGTTTAGCAGTGACATGAAGCCGACACATTAAGTATAGAAGGTCCTGTTCATGACGATAATCTTTAAATTTAAAATCAATATTTGGTGAGAACACATAGACAATTCCATTGATCAGTCTCGCTGTGCATGACACTCTGTGATGGCTACAATTCCAACATTCTCCCATTTTATAGAAATGCTTTGAAGATGCTGCCACCTGATTACTCATTAAAATTCAGCTACTAGCTTCTTTTTGATTTTATTGGCCAAATTGTTTTGTTCATTACATATACCAGTAGTGACTAGGAGGCACTGAAATCACAGAAAATGCCCCCAGGGATCCACCTGCTTATTTGTACTTATTAGGCTTCATCCTCCACAGATTCAACATTTTGTGTTTTTATCCAAATCTTAAAAACAATAAAAAACAAACAATTTGCACACTTAAAATGTACTTCCCTTGCTTCAGTAGTAAAGTTTTCCTGAGCAGGACCTTGCGTGTTTGATATATCTTTGAGTGTGCAAAGGTTTTTGGTGTACAATAAAATGACGCAGTGTCTTCAGTGTTGGTTTTGGTGTTGATTATGATGCCTGGGAGTTATACAAAAGGTGCTCAGGGCAAAAATAAAAAAATCTTGCCAGATGTAACTTGGGTAATTCTACTTAATTTGGGAAGAAGAAAACACGCAAAAGAAACAGGTATTTTTTTAACCACCAGTGGAAGCCAGTCTAGATTACTGTGATTTGCTTCAGCTGCTTGCAAATCAGAGGTCCTTAGGCCATGCTGTGCATACTGTACCTTCTTAAAGTCATGTTGATGTGGGCAGAGTGGGGATGTCACAGCACTGCTTAATGTCTTAACCTCTGTGGTGACAGGGCACAAAGTTACCAGGATAAGATAACCTGCCTTATCCATTGCTGGCTGTGTTTACGGAAGTGTTTATATGTTTTGGTGAATAGATTTCGCCTTTGGCACTTGTAATTTTGTAGGGGGGTGGATAACACAGCTTGATCACTAAAAATAAACTGGTGAGAATCATAACCAACATAAAAATGCTTACCAACCTTGTTAGTCTTTTGCATTTGCGACTTTGAGATGTGACTATACACACGGTTTATTCTGTTGGAGAAAATGAGATGTTTGATAAAAAAGGTCAAAAAGAGAGCTGCTGGCTCAGACATCACTGTGTTTGGTATCTGTTTGAGCAGGGTAATTAAAATCTAATACAGAATCTGGAGTGTGCCTGGTGATATTTGTGGCAGTCTTCTGCCTCAGTCTTATTGAGGACTTGGCTGTCAGGAAAGCTGGGGATCGAAATCTGCTTTGAGATGCAGCTCATCTTGGTTAAAGGCGTGTCCATTGAGGCTAGGGTGCACCTGAGTCCCAAACAGGCCTGAGCAGGAAAGTTTCTTACATCATACTGGAGGACTTTCAGCAGTTCCAGGTGGAATTAGCCTCATGTAGAGTCTAGATGAAATGTCTCTGGTTTGGATTACATTTAAAATGATGACTGATTCAAGCAATAGGAGAAAATAAAAAGGAAAAAAGAAAATAAAAACTGCTTGGTGTGGGGGGGAAATGTGCCCTTGCAGAGCAATAGTGTAATTTGTAAAAATTGGAAGTACTGCACATACTGTATAGTTAAACTAAAACCAAAGTACAAGGCACTGTGTTTCAAATAAACATAAGTAGCTAGGAGTAAAAAATACACATTTATTACATAAAAAGGAGAACTCAATGGTATTTACTATAGATTAGAAACAAAATTGACATTTATTAAAATTGATATTGAAAAGCCTTTTGGGAAAATGACACCTATGGTAAAGGAGCACAAGAAATACAAAAACTCAGCTCTGCACTCAAAAGGTTTATGATTGCTTTCTGCTAACTGTGATGGTTTTTTATATGTAAGTGTTATATTGTACACTTGCATAGTGCTAGCACACATGAGGAACAGTGACACAAAGTGCTTTCTAGAGAAGGTATAATTACTTCTGTACTTTACCACAAGCGATTGGGACATTTCATGTTTTATTAGTGTCACACTCGCATTCGTTGGGTTCTCTAGATCTTTTTGCTTTGAGACAGATAAATTGCAAATCACTAGGCCTTTACAGCAGTAGAAGTGTGAGCATCTAGTGTGAGATAAACTAGGGTAGAACATTTGATAGAACCAAATTTCAGGAAACAAAATTATAATGAATTCCATGTCAGATGTTTCTCTCTGGGCAATTTTAGAAGTTTGGCATTTTAGTTTATTTTCCAAACGAGTTACCATGAAGTAATCATTACCATTAACACAGGCTATGTTTTTAAGCTGACTACTAATAAGTGTCAATGTGTTTCAGGGCCTATTAGTACTAGTTCTCCTCATTACAAGCCAGCTCACCAGCTGACTGTATCCCATGGTTTGCCTTATATTTTTCTGTGTTCAGCCTTGGGTAAAATTGTCATACCATTTCTAGGGTGTACTTAAACTCAAAATTTCTAAAATTAAAAAAAAAGACCTGACTTGAAAAATATAATTACTGTGTGATTGACAAGGTGGGGTTTTGGGTTAAGGAAGAAGAGATGGTGGATAACTGGACATGGAATGAAAAATAGAAGAAAACTTTGAGCTGTGTGCTCTTTTATGAATTTAAATACCAACATGATAAGAAAAGATGCTGTTTTTGAGTACTTCCATGTTAAAAAAAAATGGGCATTTGAGGGTTGATAGGAAATGGTTTCTTTCCTTTATGGTGTTTTTTTTTCTTTAAAAAAAGCAATACAGAATTGGGCTTAGATGCAAATCAGGGCTAATTCTTGAGGATGAATAACAATGAAAAAGCAATAAAGGGCTGAGTGTTATTTCGGAGGAATAAAGAACTCTGTCTGTGTGCAAGTGCGAATTAGAAAGGACAAGAGCACCTTTTTATTCACCGTGTCTCCATAACAACATCTTTGTCTGCTGTTTTGTACCATTCCATGTCACAAGCAATTGCCAGCACAAAATTTAAATGACTGTAGATGGAGCCTGAAAGCATAAATTTAGACTTCAATTGGATTTCTTTTATTTATTTTAAAGATGAAAAACATGTGCAGCGCAAAGAATATGTCTGTCATTTAAGGTGCAATCAGATCATTACTCTGTCTTCTATCTTAGAATAGTATGAATCTCTGTACGCTGAACAAAATTATTTTAAAAAAAATATTGTGTTTTCTGAAGCCTCCCCCCAAAAAATATGTAAATAGGTTTAGGGCTTTGCTATTGTGAAATGGAGTTATCGAAATTTAAACAACCCTTGTTTCTTTGTACAGTATGTAAAAGTAGCGTTTCTATTAATACTGAAATGTATGACCATATTGCAAGATGATTAAATAGTGATATTTGTATTGTTCAAAGTGGAGGGAATTGAAGATACTGTATCTGGGACGGACAGCCACCTCTTCAAGTCACAGCTGACGTGTTTTCAGGTTCATCAGTGAGCAATCAGTGCCACAAATGTTTTTACCTTCCTCTGAAACTTAGTTTTATTCGTATCCATTACGGAAATGCAGATGAGATCTTAATATCAAGCCACAATATGCACTGTGACGTGCTGGAGCTGTCCACTGCTTCAGCACTGTCATTTCTTCGCTACGACCTTCATTAAGTCTGAATTCTTAGAGATTTCCTCCGTTGATCGGAATAAAAAATTTGGCGTGTTGGTATAACCTGGTATGAATCCCACAGCGGGTGGGGCCAGTGTCTAACTGACAGTTGTGGGATCCCCAACAAGACATTATAAACAACTTGGTGCATAGCCATCAGAAAAGCAAATAGATGTTGAATTTGTGGAAAATTGTTTGAATAGGAAAGTAGAACACAGAGCATTTTACCATCAAATGACATAATTGACAATACTATATGCAGTCTTTGAATTAAAGGACACTTTTAGGAAAAGTGTTTGTGAAATACTACTGTATAAATTAACATGAATATGTGTGTACTAATTTAAATTCATAGTTATTTAAGAAATATTTTAGTATTTGGATCATGCAGTTGTTATTAAAAAGGTTGCTCACATACTGTAGTGACAGGACAGAGTATATGGTAGATTGATAGCTGTAAGGAGCCAGAAATCAATTCCTTAGTCTGTTTCTTTGCCCCCTTACAAATCCAGTTTTTTCAGCAGGTAAAATGATCTATCAGCAGTTGGCCAAGCAGAAAAATACTGGTATTCGTTTTTTATATTAAGATATATCTAAATAAAATAATAATTTAAATGATTTTTTAAATATGTATTAAAAAAATGGTGTGGCATGCAAAACGAATGTGAAATTATTATTAAAAGAATTTTAAACAGCTGGAATGTTTTCAGCTTTTTATTTATATAACATTAGCATATTTTCATTTGCTGCAAGCTGCACTTTGCCACGTTTCTAAAACTCAGTGTGTAGACAGTTTTAACCAGACCAAAATAAATGAGAAATTATGTTTAGCCTGTTTGCAATGTGACAGAAAGGAAAAGGGTAGGGTGTTTTTATTTTGAATTGTAAAATTGTAAGTTGCTGATACGAGATTTACTGCAAGGTAACTGTGCATTTACCAAGATGTGTTTTTCTGCAGCAAAATCCTTGTACACCCAAACTATGCTCTACATGAAAACCAATGGCCTGCTAATTTTTTAAAAGGCTATCATTGGGGACTTTATGCCTAGGCAAACCATTTTAATTTGACTAATTATCTTAAAGGCCAGGACATCTCAACTTTTATCAAGAGTTTATCAACCTGGACAGTAACAATATGAAAGCTTTGCCTCTAGCTGGCCATCTCCATGTTCCCAGTAATTGGAAGTGGCAGTGTATTGCTGTCTCATTGCCTTCCAGCGACTTGTACCCTATAACCATACACAAATCGATCTGACATTTGGTATTAGATGAAATTACCAAGCAGCCATTGGCTAGGACACTTTTCACTGCGGAGGAGACGCGTCCACTCGCGTGCGCCATCCATCGTGCAGGTGTTCTGAGATGACGAAGGAAGAGCTGAAGCGACATCAGGAAAGCCACCTTGGCTGCCGTCAATCCGCAATGACTGGTGTTTTGGGGAGTCTCCCTCGTTAGACAGAGGTCTTGGGAAACCGTTTATAATAATAATACTCTTTATTTTTATTTTGTTCATTATGAGAAAAACGTATCAAGCTTCTCTACTTTGGAGTACTAAGCTAATGCCAACTAAGACATACAGTATCTAAATAGCAACGCACTCCATGCTGTAATAATGAGACTGTATGTTCTAAGACTAGGCTTCAGAATTGCAGGCAGGGTTCCAATCATTTACGGTTTTAAATAGAATATTCCACAGTCTTGGAGAAGAGGAGCAAAAGGCACAACACTGAATATTTGAGTTGATGAGCAGCAGTCCAGCAATTGTAGATTGTATGAAAGAGTGTGGATCAGTGGAGCTAAGCTCTTCTGAAGTGAACATCTGAGCATCCAATCAAGTCTTGCAGGGTATCCGGCAAACCATAGGCGCCTCTTTTTATCAACAAGACTGTTAATCTTCCAGCAGAATAGTTAAATTGTTTTTTTTTCTAATGAACTCGTGCTGTTTAGTTATGTTTAATACACATCTTGAAAAAGCAGTGTTTATTTTCTTATGAAATTGTATGTACTGCAAATATGTAAGCATGTGTATTTGTATGATGCAGATTTCATGGTGCAGTGGGGTTCTCTGTTGACATCGTGAGATGCAAGATCATTGTTATTGTGAATTATTTAGAATACTCTGTCCTTTGTACATGCAGCTGCAGTGTGGACAGCCTTAAGTTAATAGCACTGGACCAGGGACCAGCGAAAACAAAAATCTGAAGATCTGATCTTCTGCTCATGTTTAGGCCAGAATTGCTGAATATTTTTGTAAAGAGAAAGTTCTGCACCCCTTCGCACATGGCAGTGTGCTTTTGAAGTAGCAACAGTACTGGGGATGACTTGTTAAATATCTGCCTCGCAGTTCTGTCTGAGGTTAGAGTATCCTCTGGTCCAAGTGTACAGGCTAGCCACATCTTTTGTTAACTCTGTCATCCCATCACAAAGCCATGCACTATAGTATTTATTTATAGGCAGTAATATGGAGAAGTGGTTGGGTCTTTGGACTTCTAACTAGAAGATAGTGGTTTCAAATTATGGGCAGCACTGCTGTTTTACCTTTGAGCAAGGCACTTTCCTCAGACTGCTGCAGTAATAATGCCCAGCTGTGAAAATGGATACAAATGTGGCGCTCACTCTGGAGAAAAACATCAGCCAAATAATATATATTTCTGCATCGGTACCTGTCCTGCGTGAGGTTATTGTTGCACTCTACTTGCAGCTGTTCGCTCTGTGCAGTCGCTGTTTTCAACAGTAGTCAGTGCCGCTTGATTGTGTGACTAACCTGTGGGAGTAGGAGCAGCACAATGGACTATTTGCACTTCTAAAACTTTGGTGGTGTTAAAGCTTACGGTATGCAAATTGTTGTGTTTCTGAGGATTCCCATGTTACTGTAGCAACAGGTATATATATTAGCTGCTTTGCCGTCCACACAATGGGCCTGAAGGTGTTCAGTCAACACACTCTGGCCTGGAGCAGGAAACTCAAAGCTCAATCAGCCATGTGTGTCAACCTTTGATGTCACTTGGCATGTTTACTTACTCTCTTAGCATCTGCAGTATGGGTAATTTATTTCTCACAGAGCCAGTCTTGTCAGGCAGCAGTCTTTTCAATTACAGAGCACAATTTGATGTCTCTTTGTGGATCGGTTTCAAAGACAAAATGTTAGTTTAGTAGAGCATACATGGCAAAAAGAAACAATAAAACAATGTCTTTGTCAGGAAGAAACACTGGCAGCCATTTTCATTTGCAATGTGCTAGTCAGTGTTTGAACATGGTATCTGGGCTTTCTCAGAAGCTACATTACTGATAAGAGGTTCCATATCGCTGTAAGGCAGTTTAAGATGTTGATATTCACAGCCTGTGCCATACTTTTGGAAAATCCGCAAAAAAGGCCTTACATATGAAGGATACATTTTTAACAAGGCAATATTCTCTTTTGTGGATTGATTAAGGCTTTGTACTTAAAATCTTGGCTAACTCTTGCAAAATTATAACATATACACCAGAATCACATCTTTAAATTTTCACGTTTTTAAAGTTTCATGTCAGGCAATGCAAAATAATTCTTTATTAAAAATTAAGAAATGCTTGCCTGAGGAAATAGATTTTTAGATACATTTTGAATCAAGAGACAATGTAGCTTGTACAGTTTCAGGCAGTGTTCCATGTATCTTTGTATGACATGCATGCTGTCTAGTAATTAAAAATATAACCAATACATGTTGGCATCTTTTATCACTTGTAGTCTCTTTAGCCATGTTGTTTAAGGATGCTCCTTAAATTATTTTTAAACATATTTGGAACTTGCATTAATACTGTAGGTTGGTTTGTGCAAATCAGTTTAAAAAAATGTCAACCTTTAAACAAGTCCTCTACCTGATGAGAATTATAAATCTGATAATTGTACTCAACAAAACAATTAAAGTGTTTTCTTGTCATCTATTCTTGGTGAGTAGTATACCTGTCTATAGGCAAAACTGTTTGCATGCTAAAAGGATTCACTAACACAGGAGCAGAAATTGTAGAAATGATTAAGATTACCCAGAAGCCAGCCATTTTAGCAATCAACATCATGCCATTGCTACACTGAGATTTTATGGATTGAGAAAGTTATTCCGTCTCAGTGGTTAATTACGAATGTCTGATAGTGGGTCAAGCAGTGTAAATGGATGGTTTGACAATTCAGTTCTTTGATGAAGGTCTCTGGACTAAAGGCCAGCTGCCTTGTCTCACTATAATAAACGTGTTTAATTGTTTCAGCATGTGGATATTATAAATTAGTAACAATCATTGCTTTTTGAATGTATTATAACAAACAATTCTGTCAAACAACATAATCTAATAAAAGTGATATAACTAAGAATAATTGAAAAAGACCATTATCAATGTGCTTTTCTTTTCTTTATTGTATGATTTGTTTTGGCATATTACTGTATAATAATGCTCCCACGCATTACTTTTCTGGGGAAAAAATCTCATGCAAAGAAAAGTATTCCAATTGAAGTCTAAAGAAAGGTTGATGTGTTTTGTGGTTGGAGGTGCATAGCACTTAGACATTCTGAAATTTCATGGATCAGTCTACTTCTTTGTCATTGTCATTCATTAGTATGCCTAAGATAAAAAAATAAGGCTGCTACTGGTAATATCACACATCAGAAACATACTGTATATTGATTTAAGCAAAGCATTTTGCTTTCCCACACCTTGAAGTGGGGAAAAATGATTAATTAGATTAGTAGTAGAAGCTTCTTAAAGTGTTGCAAATGTTGCATATGTTGTCTTAAGGAGTGCTGTGTACAATCATTGTGTCTCTGAATCCTTGTGTAGCCTGTCTGATGCTGGATATTGTTTCCAGTCTGTGTTTTTCTATGGTTTTTGTCTGGGTTGTCAACCTTCATTTGGCCAATATGGGAAACTGGAAATCTCATATAATATGGCATGCATGCTTTAATTCAGTTTAATTCTTCTTGTAGTATTAGTTACTCAAACAGCAGTTGAACCTTATTCATCTTTGTATTATTATTACCATCCATTTTATAGCCAAAACTGTATGGGGATATTTCAAAATCCTCCAGGCAAGAACTTTTACTTTATTTTACAGTTCATTTTAATTAATATGTTCCATGACATTTGTAGATTTATATATTTGCATGTTTAATTGGTCCAATACAGTGTTGTGGTACCCAGCAGACAACAGGCACAAGGCGACATACAGTACATAGTACAATATGTGTGAAATGCTCCGTGTCCTTTCTTGGTGACACTTAGAACTGAAAAGCTCTGACACAAACTTGTTATTCCACCACTTTGACAACTTGCTGTGTTTTTGCTTGTGAATTAGGGACGGGAAATGTTGGAAAAACACAGTGGAGGGGAGATAATCCAATCAATACCTTGACTATTCTCCTCTGCTCTGGGGAGCCGAGGCGCAGTGCGCTTTAATGGAGAGGGAGAGGCTGTCTGCGGTACTGATCTATTGAATGAAAGCGACATGAACGCAGATCATAAATTGTGGTCCTGGGGAGAACCACACGAACTAACAAAGAGCATCTGTTTACCTGCCCCTGACATTATTGGCTCTCATAAATGCGAGGCGCCTGCCACCCTCCACGTCCTCAGCGTCCCTGCTCAGTCTCTGTAATTGCTCTTTAGTCAGTTTTCTCTTAGCAATTCGCCATAATTGCCGCTCAATTTTGCTTTTTGCAGATGTCACAGATAATCCGTCTTCCCCTGCGTCTCACAGACAATAGCCACACGTGTGGCGCCATTAAAGTTTTGTGCAAGATGCAGATTTCCGGAGCTGTTTTCTTGCTCTGCTCAGCTGGGGCTTTATAATGAGGTTGGCAGTGGGAAGATTTTTGCACCCACTTGCTAAAATTAAACCCTTTCCCTCCGCACTTATTTTTCCAAGGAAATCTTACTCTTTTTTTTTAATGGGAAAGGGGAAGCAGGAGCAAGCTTGTCTTGAGTGGAAACAGAAGAGGTCCGAGATCTGCCCAGCAAGTCGCTGGCCACTTTCTTTCTGTCAGGATGTTTTGGATGACTCTTGTGGGGCTCTGCAGGAATAGCAAATCACTGCAACACGGAGAGGGGAAGTCCAATCTCCAGCAGTTTATCCATTTCCTGTGGGAAGTTTTGTTATGTGGCTTAGCTTTCTGGGTAACTCTTGGGCATTATTTAAGTACAATAATAGTAGAATATCCAGGGATCTTGAGCCTATCCCAGCAAATAGCAGGTGCAAGACAGGGTGCACCCTGGATGGGATGCCAATCCATTGCAGGGCAGACACACAGACACCTAGTGCCACTTCTCCCAGAAGCCAGATAACCGACCAGTATGTGTTTGGATGGTGGGAGGAAACTGGAATACCCAGAGGAAACCCACGTGCAGCGGGGAGAACATGCAACACAGATAGCAGCAACGAGTCTGGAATTGAACCCAAGGCCCCAGCTTTGCGAGGCAACAATGCTTACCACTGTGCCACTGTGCTGCCCATGTGTAGAATATAATGCCTAAAATCAGATACTAGCTGTGTGCATAGCAGGTGCAAAATATGATTTTATTGCTTATGTACAGTACCTCAACAAATTATACCGAAAGGACAAAAAACGTATACACGATGGTTTGATTTAACAGTGCAATTATTTTATTTTAGGCATTAGTGTATTGTGAAAATTAAAGTTCAATGGGATTTTTCTTTTGTATAACTGTGTATAAAAAATCACAGTTGATGATAGTCCACAAGTACAGCTACATGTTAAAAAGTATTTGTTGAAGGAAAACGGTTCCTAGTGTAAACATTGCACAAATCTGCCATTCTGCCATAATCGCTTCCAACATCCTTTGTGCTCAAGCCATCAGCTTGCTCCCAGTATTGTATATCCGCCGTGACCTGTAAATGCCTTGCACTTTATTTTGTCACTCGTGCGGATGATCCCCAGAGTGTGTGCAACTTCTCTACATTACTGAGATTGCTCCCTGGAATTGAGGTTTGTGGCAGCATAGTCACATCTGAATTCCCACCCAGGCCTTGTATCTGATCAAGGGCTCAGGCAAGGAGCTGTGTTACAAAATGCTTGTTAAAAGCAGAAGCCCAGATGAAAGTAATGATTAGATCATGGTGTTTCTGCTTGTCAGCCTGGCACAGAGGATATTGCTTCATATAATTGTGGCCATTTCGAATGGCCCTGTGTTCTTCATCAGAGGTCATAATTGCTGCTTAATTGTCTTGTTATATCCCTATATGTTTGTGCTACTCCTTAAATGGTGTTTATTCTGTGTATATGCTTGTTTCATAAGAGGGGGCTATGAGGTCGGGTTCTCCTGTTAAAATTTTCATTGTGAATTCTTTGCTTACCAAAACAAAATGTCAGGTGACAACGAACTGGCTCAGTCATAGGTCTTTTCTGATTAGTTTTCCTCAGATTAAAAGATTTACAATTAATTTACATACAAGAGGTGGTAAGTTACTGCAGTTTTAAAATAATTGGTGCTGTTTAACTTGTATAAAACAAATTCAGTTCGTATGTTGAAAGGGATTTTGATCAAATAAAAAGAAATCTTGTTTAATCATGTACTGCTTTTCAATATAGAGATATTTGTGTACATATTTTGTCACAACCTGAGATGGACATTATCTGTACTCCTCAGTAGCAACTAAAACTGGGAAAAGAAGGCATTCGTTGGCTTCTGCAGTGTGCGATCTTTTAAAAAATGCCAAGAAACTGTATCTGTTAGCACCAATGCACTGGGAAATTCAAAAACCAAAGGATCTGCTATTTATAATAGCAAGCTGTTGCTGACAATTGGTAGGCTGGTTTATTTGTGAAGTTGCAAAATGCATTCCAGCATGTTAACGTATACAGAGTCTACCAGCAGACACTGGATGTAAGGTACACCCTTGATGGGATGCCAGCCCATCATATGGCAGACACATGTACACACAGGGGCAATTTGGAGACCCTAGCTAACCTAGATAGCATGACTTTGGAAGACAGGAGGACTTTAAAAGGATGGACACTGCTCTCCTTAATTAAGCACATAACAAATATCACAAATGAGAAGAGACTATTCAGCCCATTAAGCTTATTTGGCAGTGAGTACTTACAGTAATTGATCCAAGAATCACATGCCGCCATTTCTTGAAGGAAGCCAGAGTATCAGCTTGTTACATACTCCCACATCCCTTTTACTTATGACTGTGGAAGACAGGAGGACTTTAAAAGGATGGACACTGTTCTCCTTAATTAAGCACATAACAAATATCACAAATGAGAAGAGACTATCCCTTTGAGTAAATAACTGCCTCCTGTTCTCGGTGTTAAAAGCACATCAATGTAGTTTCCACTTGTTTTCTCTGGTTTTGTTTCACTGTTCATTCATGATTAATCAGCTTGGATGACTTTGTCAGTGCCTTAGAGGATTTTGAATACTTCTTTCGGCTCCCTACATAATTATTCCTGTTTGAGATGAAAAAGTTTCAGTTCCTTCAGCCTGTCAGGGAAGGACATTCCCTTAAGCCCTGGAATGTTTCTGGACTGATTCCAGACCAGTAATATCTTTTCTAACAAGGGGACCAAAATAGTACGTAATATTCTAAATGAGGTCTTACTAATTCTTACTCAGTCTTTTCCATTAGTAGCCTCTTCTTAAGTGTTTCCCATTTTTGTATTTATAGTTTTTTCCAAAACATCGTCTGCCTGGTCTTTGCCCTGTCTTGAATTTTACCTAAATCTTTTTGGATTTCAGTTAGTTTAGAAGTCAGCTTCTAAACCTGCAGACTTTACCAGAATCTTAATCACTGATATAAATTAAGAAACCGTGATCCCAGTAAAAATTAACCTCATTCTGAGTATTCACCCCATATCTATATTGTTTTCTATTAGTCAGTTCTCAATACACAGAGGTAACAAAATAAGTAGTTCATTGTATCATATATCCTTTGTATATATGCATTAGTGATGTTGCTTGTTTAAAAAAAATCAAATACGTTTTTTGGGCCAGACCTACCTCTTCTAATGTTGAATGTTCCCTAAGCTCTTATTGCCATTTATGATCCTCTAATTTAGTTTTAATAACTTTTTCCATAGTCTTGCATGTAATAGAAGTCAGACTTATTGATCTATAATTATCTGGTTCAGTCGTCTCACCCTTCTTCTGGATGGGCACTACATTAGTGCATCCCTGGTCCGTCAGTGTAAATCTATGGCATTAGCCTGTAGAACAGAAAGGATGTTGTCATTTTCCTAAGAATATAGAAGAAAGTCTGGTATGATACCAGCACCCATTTTGCCTCATCCATCCTGTTGGATAAATTTAATTAATTTAGAGACACTTCAATTATTGCAGCATTGCATGAAAAATTATATTTTATGATTTTTAAAAATGAATGCACTTATTTTAAGTGACTAAAATGTGAATTGAATTATTTTTTTCTAAAGCTGAAAATACTAAATGTAGTTGAATAAGCCAATTATAGGCATGCATTTGAGCAAAACCGGAAAGGACGTCCATTCTGTCTTAATCTTTCTTTTTTAGAATGCAAGATGACACATCAAAATTGTCATTGCATTTCATGTAAACCTTCAATTAGTCAGTCAAGCTAATTGAGATTTTTATACAAAAGATTTAGCAGTACAACATGAAACTCACCCATCAAAAAAACAAAAATAGATCTATACATATAAATGATAGGTGTCCTGGTATCATATGAAATGAAAATTGTATCTACTTCTATTCCATAACAATACTGACACTCAGGCTTGCTTTCCCAGTTCCATCATTTTGTTTAGATTTAAAAAGAAATGTAACTATCTTTGTTAAACTCTTTTGCTTATTGCCAGGCTCTTTTTAAAATAGTTTAATTTTCTTCTTGGGCAACCATTTCTCATTTCAGAATGTAGCTCAGTCATTTTAAAAATGTGAATTCAGTCAGTCCATGTTTTCAGATTTGTTCGGTTTGGTCTGACCCTTGTTCTCTTGAGTGGTGACAATTCTAGGTAGTAACATGATGGATATGTAGACTCACCGGCACAGCAAGGTCAGAGTGTAATTCCCCATTGGAGTGACGGCAAATATTTTCTATTTAATAAAGATTTCAGCAACCCTGAGCTTATTCCTCTCTCCAGTGAGACAGGCAAAGGCAGTAGCACAGATTTTAGCCCATGTTTCAGGTGATCCAGTTTTGAATGTGGATTGTACAGTATCATTAGCCAGCTGTGAGCAGGGGGTCTCAAGTGGGGGCTTGTAATGTGCCGCGCTCTGCTGGTTTGCTTGCTGCAGCATGGTTGTGGGGAGAGCTGCCTTTGCCCTCACTCCGTCTTTCTGCAGGGTGAGGAAGAAGCAGTCGGTTCAGATGGTGCCCTTTTCATCCCTCCTGCGCTGCCAACAGGGCTGCACCAGTGAGCTGATTGCAAATGGGTGGGAACTGAGAACTGGTATCTTCATAGTTGTCTGATCGAATGTATTTCATTGTACGAGTAACGTTGGGGTGATATAGCATAGTGGGTAAACTTCTGCACTCTTGACCGACTGGTCGTAGTTTCAAGTCCCAGCTACCGCTGTTGCTGTACGCTTGAGAAAGGTATTTTACCCCCATTACTCCAGTCCACCCAGCTGGAAAAATGGGGACCGTTGTAACCCCTGAGATGGACCAGTGTCCCATTCAGTGGGGGAGTTATGTGAACTCACTCTTAACACTGCATAATCCAGCATAAATTCTGGCCTGATGAGTCACTATTGTAAGATGTTACTTTGTCTTCATCTGAATGGTACTTAACAGTACCAGAATAATATAAACTGATGTGCCAATGGCACAGAGCTATATACCAAAACGATTGTGAAGGATTTTTGAAGGATGTTGAAGGTATTCTTTTGCTGTTTTTAGACAGCCTAGACTTTTTTTTTGCTAGTGTGGTAACATATAAAATGTTATTTTCAGAATATTCTTCGGTGGATGTCCATTCTGCCCCTCGCTTCAGTCAGCTGTAATGTTTTTTTTTTTGCTTTGGAGTTTTGCAAATAGTGTGGTGCCTTGCTTTCTTGGACCCATAAGAACCGATTTAATATTTCTAGACTCTTGATGCTGTCACCTGGAAATGTGTGAAAAATTAGTCTTGTTGTAAAATTATTTATGTCCGTATCATTATTATTAATTATGTCTGTATCGAAACAAATGTCATGTCTCTTTTCAATATTTTTCAGTATTCACAATCAAAATGCATTTTCAGCACATACCTATCAATCACAATGACAGCTTGCTCATTAAATGGAATACATTGTACTTTCCGAGCTTCCCAGTGTTTGTCCCCTGGGTATATTTTGCTCTCTCGTTTTTCTTTGTGCTTTTTGGACAGATACGTCTGTAGATGATCAGTACAGTATCAGGCCAGTGCTGCATCTGGCCTTCTTAGTGTCCAGGAAGTATTGTGCACAGCTGAGTTTAAGTGCTGCCTACAGCACCAGACAAATCAAGTGAGACAGCTTGCCACTTTGCATAGCTCTGCTACTTTTTCATTTGCCATTTAATAGAATCACAACATTGCCCTCTACAAGAATTTTAGATACAAATGACATTAGCTGTATCATTACAATTATTAATCTCTTTGGTGCCTCACCTTTTGTCCCTAGGCGTCTTCTGTACCAACATCACACTGAAGTACATGTAAAATTATACAGTAGCTTTGGTGTCATTTCTTAAGCAACATTAGAAACTAGCTACAGTACATACAGTATCATATTATCCTATTGATCAGTTTACCCACATTTTGTTTTCAGAAAAGGTCTGTTAGTGGTTATAGTGTTTTAATAGACTTCAATTTTGTTTTTGTGTGTTTGTGGTTTCCATTTTGACGTATTTGTTTTCCATTTTGTCGCTTTGTTTTATATCCTTTGAACTGTAAAATACAGCTGTCAATCCAATCTTTGTTCTTTAAGCTTCTTTCATTGCAAAAGATCAGATTTTTTTCTGATGCTCCATATGTACTGCTTTGTTTTTTTTGCCATTGATAATATAGCAAAGAATACAATATACTACATAAACGTTGTATACTTTTTAACGTTAGGAAAAAGGGAGAAAATAAAAAGTGTCTCCAACTCTGTGCTTGTAATCTAAAATTATCCCATTTGATACAGACATTTGTGTGAAAGATAAAACTGAAGTAAGAATGTCTGAGTCTGCTGGAGCCATGTTTAAGTGTCATCCTATCCTCAGTTTCCTGAAGTGTATTGTACTTTCACAATGGATGGCAGAATACATTTGTTTTGTTTTGAATATCTTTGGATAATAGACAAAACCACAATCCATAACTACGTCACACCTCAAAGATGTTTAATTTTTTATTTTATGAAAATTTAACTCAAAGTTTACAAACATTTGTTTAAATACAAAATTCATTTTGCTTCTAAATTTCAAGCTGTTTCTTCAGCAGTTAGAAGACTGTTTTTATACCGTTCTTCATTGTTCATAATCATGAAGAAAGCATTGATAGGAAGGCTAGCTTTGCCATCATTACGGCATGCATAGGTATCTCTATTGTAATTTTAGGTATTTTAACAGAAAATGTATAGCTGACAACAAGGTGAAAAAATGGCTTCTTGGCTTTTATTTTTCAATCCAAGGTATTTTCATACACTTGTTAAGTAATTAGTCCCACACAGTCTCCAACACTCAAATGTCATTAATAACTTCAGTGCTTCAATGCAGACACTGATGTTGTATTGTGATAAGCTGTTGAGAAGAGAGGTGACAAATCTGAGGCCAGGTGTACAGTTGGAAATGTCATCCTAATCTTTAGTTCAGTACCCAGGACTGAAACCGTGACTAAGACAGCTGGGAACACAGTGACAGTCACCATGATGGTATCATTACCTCTAATTACAGGCATCTTCTCACTTAGCAATTAACATGCATTTCATTGTCATCCAGACCTTGGATAAGTCATTATTTTTCTCTCCTCTAAAGAGTTCTACAAACCTCTTTCCCGTTGTATTGACAGCTGAAATCATCACTGATACATAGATGGACAGATAATATAAATGCTACAAAACACCGAACACACAGTGGAGTAAATGCAAAAAATCATTTGTGTTTTTTGTCTTTATCTTGTGCATGATTCACAGGCAGTATTTCAAAATGGAACATATACTGTACATGGATGTACTGGGGAAAATAAAATGATAATAATAATAATAATAATAATTGCTTACACTTATATAGCGCTTTTCTGGACACTCCACTCAAAGCGCTTTACAGGTAATGGGGTCTCCCCTCCACCACCGATGTGTAGCCCCTACTGGGATGATGCAACAGCAGCCATAGTGTGCCAGTACGCTCACCACACATCAGCTTTTAGTGGGGAGAAGAACAAAGCGATGAAGCCAATTCATAAATGAGCATTATTAAGAGGCCACAATTGATAAAGGCCAGGCAGAAATTTGGCCAGGACGCCGGGGTTACACCCCTACCCTTTTCAAGAAATGTTCTGGGATTTTTAATGACCACAGAGAGTCAGGACCTCGGTTTTACGTCTCATCTGAAGTACGGCGCCTGTTTACAGTATAGTGTCCCCGTCACTATACTGGAGCATTAGGACCCACATAGACCCACATAGGGTGAGCGCCCCCTGCTGGCCCCACTAACACCTCTTCTAGCAGCAACCTAAGTTTTACCCAGGAGGTCTCCCATCCAGGTACTGGCCAGGCTCACACCTGCTGGGCTTCAGTGCCAGTTGTGAGTTCCAGGGTGATTTAGCTGTTGGGTAATAATTGTTTACTTATTAGTATTTTAGTTATTAGTATTACTACAGACAAGATGGAAGGGAGGTGGGTTGTGTTGGCACTGCTTTCTCATAGAGCGGAGATTGATTCCTACCTTGGACGCCTGTCTGTGTGCAGTTTGTGGATCCTCCATTTTCGTCCCACTGTCTGGTCACGGGCAGAGGTGTTTAACTGCTATAAGAAGTCCCAGGTTCCCTGGAAGGGAGCTGGTCACTCCATCTCTGCTCTGGCAAGAGTGGCTTCATTCTCTGTTTCTAGTAGAATGTGAAATCAAGGTCTGTGATGTGAATAGGAGAGCTGGTTTACACCAGCATTAATTAATTTACTGTTGTTTAATGCTAGTGTTTCCTAATGCTGTTTAGTCAGTGTTTGTACCCAACTCTTTTCTGTAACATTTCAGAAGGATTTTTTTTATAATACTTGTCTGTATGCCCCTGTTACACAGGAAAGGCAACATCTTTGTGCTGAAGGGTTTGAATTATTTTCACTCTCAGGCCTGTTGCTATGTTAAATAAAAGAAGTGTTTACATTGGACAAGAAAATGAATAGGAAGTAAACTTTAAAATCTGCACGTTGAAGATAGTGTTGGAGGGGTCAGGGGATGGTATGGTGCTAATGGGAGTTCATTTTATTAAGAAAAATCACGTTTATGTTAAAAAGTGCCCTCAAATAGTTTAAATTGTCTGTATCTGTATCTGTCTGTATCCCCACAGGTAACTACAGCCATTTCCATATGGCTAGACTAATACCGACTGGCCCACACACCTGCTGCTTTTGTTCCACATGAGAATTTACATATTTTTGTTTACAAATGGAATGTTTTCAGCTACTTAAATCCAAAATCCAAAATGTTTAATAATTGAAAACAAAGACTTCAAATTAATCCTATAATTAGTTCATTAAGGGTCCATCTATGTAACTCAGACCTTCAAATGGAAGGTAAACGAGTATCACAAGCCTCTGTGGTCAGGATCGCAAACAACAGATGTATAGAAGAAACAGTTCTGACTGTACTGATTGTATTGTATTTTATTGTTGTATTATTGTATCATTTCGTTACACTGTTGCTGTGTTGACTGTGTTAAGCTGCTGTTGCTCTTCAATTTCCCTCGTGGGATCAATAAAGTATCTATCTCTAAGTGGGAAAAGATTTCCTGGAGTCTTTCTGGAAAGTATACATTGTTTTGGAATGGCTAATGTAAAGAGCGGCAGCTCAGTGGTGCACTGTTAGCATTGCTGGAGCCCTGGGTTCAATTCCTGTGGTGCTGTCTGATCTGCATGTTTGTATGTTCTCCCCGTGTTTATGTGCTCCAGTTTCATCCCACAGTCCAATAATGTACTAATTAATTGGCCTTGTTTTGAGTGCATACATGCATGTCTGTATCTGTGTTTGTCTGCCCTGTGATGGACTTAGGTCTTAGGTTGTGTCCATGTGCTTCCTGTATATTCCGCTTCGTTTTCCTTCTTGTCCAGCATCTATGGCCGCTCATTGTTGGCAGTAACAGCAGCAAGGGGTGACTGTGATTGAATCCGGGCAGAGGCACGGGGGAAACTTGTTGACGTTCTGAAACACTGCAGTATGGCGTCCAATTGTTTTCTAACACCGCTCTAATTATATAAGGAAGTGTCAAAGAGGTGTGGAAGAAAGGTTGTTTCACCCATCTACAGGAATGAGGGATGGAGACAAAGGAGAACAGCCCCAGTGAGATCTGTGTTGTTTGTCTTTCAGGCGGAGCTGGTCAAGGGCAGCTCTCAGAGTGTGGGCCTGACCTTCAGACAGGTTTCGGCCAACGAGGGCGATGCTGTTCACGTCAGTATTGAGACCGTTGTCCCCAGCTCCCCGGCTGCGCTGGCTGACCTGCAGAAAGGAGACCGCCTAATTGCTATCGGAGGTTAGTACGCATCACAATTTGCTGTTCAATCCATCCAAGTATCCGAATCACATTTAGGCTTTGTTGAGACAGGGAGATGAGTTTGGAGTGGGAGTTTTTTTTTTCCCTGGAGAAAAGAACAGAGGGTTCCAAAATCAATGTCTTATGAACACTAAAAGATGCAGAGAAAGTTTTCTATATACAGTGCCTTGCGAAAGTATTCGGCCCCCTTGAACTTTTCAACCTTTTGCCACATTTCAGGCTTCAAACATAAAGATATAAATTTTTTATTTTATGTGAAGAATCACCAACAAGTGGGACACAATTGTGAAGTGGAACGAAATCTATTGGATTTTTGAAACTTTTTTAACTAATAAAAAAATGAAAAGTGGGGCGTGCAAAATTATTCGGCCCCTTTACTTTCAGTGCAGCAAACTCACTCCAGAAGTTCAGCGAGGATCTCTGAATGATCCAATGTTGTCCTAAATGACTGATGGTGATAAATAGAATCCACCTGTGTGTAATCAAGTCTCTGTATAAATGCACCTGCTCTGTGATAGTCTCAAGGTTCTGTTGAAAGCGCAGAGAGCATCATGAAGACCAAGGAACACACCAGGCAGGTCCGTAATACTGTTGTGGAGAAGTTTAAAGCCGGATTTGGATACAAAAAGATTTCCCAAGCTTCAAACATCCCAAGGAGCACTGTGCAAGCGATCATCTTGAAATGGAAGGAGTATCAGACCACTGCAAATCTACCAAGACCTGGCCGTCCCTCTAAACTTTCAGCTCAGACAAGGAGAAGACTGATCAGAGATGCAGCCAAGAGGCCCATGATCACTCTGGATGAACTGCAGAGAACTACAGCTGAGGTGGGAGAGTCTGTCCATAGGACAACAATCAGTCTTACACTGCACAAATCTGGCCTTTATGGAAGAGTGGCAAGAAGAAAGCCATTTCTCAAAGATATCCATAAAAAGTCTCGTCTAAAGTTTGCCACAAGCCACCTGGGAGACACCCCAAACATGTGGAAGAAGGTGCTCTGGTCAGATGAAACCAAAATCGAACTTTTTGGCCACAATGCAAAACGATATGTTTGGCGTAAAAGCAACACAGCTCATCACCCTCAACACACCATCCCCACTGTCAAACATGGTGGTGGCAGCATCATGGTTTGGGCCTGCTTTTCTTCAGCAGGGACAGGGAAGATGGTTAAAATTGAGGGGAAGATGGATGCAGCCAAATACAGGACCATTCTGGATGAAAACCTGTTGGAGTCTGCAAAAGACCTGAAACTGGGACGGAGATTTATCTTCCAACAAGACAATGATCCCAAACATACAGCAAAATCTACAAAGGAATGGTTCACAAATAAACGTATCCAGGTGTTTGAATGGCCAAGTCAAAGTCCAGACCTGAATCCAATCGAGAATCTGTGGAAAGAGCTGAAAACTGCTGTTCACAAACGCTCTCCATCCAACCTCACTGAGCTCGAGCTGTTTTGCAAGGAAGAATGGGCAAGAATTTCAGTCTCTCGATGTGCAAAACTGATAGAGACATACCCCAAGCGACTTGCAGCTGTAATCTCAGCAAAAGGTGGCTCTACAAAGTATTAACGCAAGGGGGCCGAATAATTTTGCACGCCCCACTTTTCATTTTTTTAGTAGTTAAAAAAGTTTCAAAAATCCAATAGATTTCGTTCCACTTCACAATTGTGTCCCACTTGTTGGTGATTCTTCACATAAAATAAAAAAATTATATCTTTGTTTGAAGCCTGAAATGTGGCAAAAGGTTGAAAAGTTCAAGGGGGCCGAATACTTTCGCAAGGCACTGTACCTTAATACATATAAAGGCACACTTCAGTTTTTAATGTAAAGTGTGTTTGACATAGTATTGAAATGTGTTGCTTTAAAGTCATTGATTGTTGTTCAAAAGCAGCTGCTGCTTGGAAAAATCTATTTTTTCAGCTGTAATTTGGACAGAAAATATAGGTGATTTTTATTAGTAATCACATCCGATATTTACAGAAGGAACAGTGTGAGCTTCCTTCCTGTTCTATTAAGCAAACAGAAGAGAAATTCATTACATTCTTCTCTGACCTTTATAGATTAGGGAAAATGTACTTGTCAGCTTTTGAGGAAGAAATGGAAAATTACAGATTTCCATATCTTGTGCTATTTGGCCAAAGGGAAGTGTAAATGCAGTGCAGGAAAAGGGAATGACAGGGACACCCAACCAACATAGACTGGAAAAAAAAGTTTTTTTGTTTTTTTGTTTCAAGGTTGTTAAACCTACACAAAGCCAAAACACTTTACAAATTAAAAAATACACCTTTAGATCAAATTATTTTTTAAGTATTAATAATGTTTACAAATAATTGAATGCAACTAATATCACATTATATTAAGGTTCTTGAAGATATACGCTACTGAGCAATGTGTACACTTGCTGACTCCCTCTCTGTTTGCTGACAGGTGTTAAAGTGACCTCTTCGGTTCAAGTGTCGAAGCTCCTGAAGCAGGCAGGAGAGAAGGTGATCGTGTTATACGAGAGGCCTGTGCGTCACCAGATGCCACCAGTAGGGGTGCTGCAAGAGGGGTTCAGCCAGTTCGAGGAACCTAGCTATCTGTCCCAGCCTGTGTATGAAGAGGACCCGGCCACTATTACAACGCTAGATCCCGCCGATAGCAAAGATGTGGACTCTGAATTTGAGGAGCTTGTTTGTGATATGAAATCCACAAACACTGAGGCTAAGGAAGAATCTCTGCTCACTGTAAACCAAAGCCCCAAGAGGACAGTGGTCAATCTTGCTACTAAACCACTGGGCACAATATCACCCATCCTTAACCGCAAGCTAAACTTGGCCAGCCTTCAGTCTCCTCTGAAACCACAGCCAAAGGAGGTGAGTAAGCCTCCCCTCTCAAAAAGCTCTGAGGTGTCTGATGCACCACAACTGCAGAGTAAGCCTCCACAGACAGTCCCAAACAGACCCCCAGTTCCTCCTAGACCTCACATAAAGTTAACCTTAGCTTCAGAAACACAGTGCCTACTGGATTCAGGGGATGCCACCCAGGAGAAGCCAGAGAGGCCACCACCACCTTTAAGCAATGGGGACAAACCTGCAGAGAAACAGGGAGGCAAACCAGCAGAGCAGAGTGAAGAACTGGGTTTGTCCAATTCAAACAAACAGGACTTGACCAAAGACAAGGTCTGCGAGAGCTCCTGCAGTACAAAGGACAGTGTGGAAGACAACACAGTGTGGGAGTCCTCAGAAGCCACATATCGGAAGCAGATAGCAAGATGGAACAAGGCCTCCTCTGTATTTGAGGTGGAGAGTCACCATAAGTACCTTAACATAGCAGTTTGGTGCAAAGACCCTTTTAAAATTGGCAGCCTCCTTTGCTTAGGACATGTCAGTCTGAAACTTGAACACATTGCTTTGGAATGTCTGTCCACATCGTCTATGGAATTTCAAACCACTTTCAGGTTAAACGCACCGGAACCAAAAGCAAATGTGAGTAGAACTGCTCTCCGAAATCTCAGCACCCATAAGGGATTTAACGAGAAACTGTGCTATGGCGACATCACCTTAAACTTCAGCTACCTGAGTGAAGGAGAATCGGAGCACTCAAGTGGCCTAGTGGAAAGGGAAGGGGAATGCGGTGTTCAGGAGGAGGAGCTCCTGCTTCCTAAGGAGGAAGTCGGCCTCTCTGCTATGCAGAATTCAGAGGTGAAGCACAACTTCCAAGATACACAGTTCCAAAACCCCACATGGTGCGACTACTGCAAGAAAAAAGTATGGACCAAAGCCGCTTCCCAGTGTATGATCTGTACCTATGTGTGCCATAAGAAATGCCAGGAGAAGTGTCTCAGTGAGCATCCCTTCTGTATTCCAGCTGACAGGAGGGTGGACTTGGAGGCGAAATCAACCATGAACAGAGCCACAGGATTAACTAGACATATCATCAACACCAGTTCCCGTTTGCTTAATTTACGACAGGTCCCCAAGGCACGTCTGACTGAGCAGGGAGGAGACATGGTGGAGCCCTCCCCTAAACACACTCCAAACACCTCAGACAATGAGAGCAGCGACACTGAGACCTACATGGGAGGTAGCCCCTCTAAGCGGCCTGTCACCTCGGGGAATAAGCTGGTCCGAAAGGAAGGAGGCCTGGATGACAGTGTCTTCATTGCCGTCAAGGAAATCGGCCGGGACCTATACCGCGGATTGCCTACTGACGAACGCTTCCAGAAGCTGGAATTCATGCTGGATAAGCTCCAGCACGAGATCGACCAGGAGCTGGAGCACAACAACTCCCTGGTGAATGAGGAGAAGGAGACGTCAGATGCTCGAAAAAAGGCGTTGATAGCCACTGCCTTGTCTAAGTCTGGGGAGAGACTACAGGCGCTCACTCTGCTTATGATTCATTACAGAGCAGGCATCGAGGATCTGGAGTCAATTGAAAGCACCTCCCCATCTGAGCAGCAGGTCAAGACCAAAGGTACTGAGGACACAATGGTGAATGCAGAAGTCTTTGAAAATGAGATGTACAGCCCTGTGGAAGCTCAGATGCTAGATGATATTACAGAAGAACAGATCTGTGCCGAAGCTATGCCCTGAGGACCCTTTCAATAAGCGCTAGAGGCTTGTAACTTACATCTGACTTTCTAATTTAATCCTGTTTCAACCTCTAACAAGATAAGTTGAAGATTTCTCAGTGCAGCTGGTCAATGAACATTTTCTAGGGGGCTGTATAGATCTCCATTCCTTTGTTAATGGAATACAGAAGGATCTTCAGGTTTTGTTAAACACAAAAAAAAACGAGAAAAAGGAAAATTTCCGTAATAGACAGTTTTTCTTTGTTCAAAAAGGAAAGGTTCAGCACAGCTCAGCAAACCTATCTAATATATAACTTTAGTTTTCATACCTATGGACACCTCATACATACCCATGGAGAATGCTCTGCCCTGCAAGGCATATGACAGAAGCATAAAGCCAGCCGGGAACAACCTGTATTTGGCATCAGGACAGAAAGGATGTCATTTACGTTGTTCTCTTGGGGATTGATCAAAATGAAATTCCCAAATGCATCTGTTCTGAATAGACTTTGATTTTAACATTCCTCCAGGTGTGATGACTGTACACTTAGACAACAGAGGGGCACAAAGAGTGAATTTTTTCTGTTAATTGTTTAGTTTAAAATGTTTTTTTTTTAATTCCTGGGAAATGTCAATTTAATGGTCGGAGTAAATCGGTTTGTTGCACTTTATTTATACAAGGGCATAAAGGCTGGAATCCTATCCTTTTAGTAACACAGGGTCTCTTTGATTTTAGCTAAAAACACGACTCAGGGGACAGCAGATTCTCATCTAAAAGGCACTATGGGAAACATACACTCCACACTTACTCAATATGCTCAAGTATTCAGCAGTGACAGTAGTTTAAATTCTCCAGAACTCTTAAAAAAGGATGGACTTTCACATCCTGTCTTTCACTGAAATTTCTTCATTAAGCTGAAATCAGAATCTTAAATGTGTCACAGGATAATTGGTTTCCCTACTGCAGTCCCCATTTATTTAGCTGGTAAGTTACAAGCCTCGTGTCCCAGACACCAGAAGGCTTAGACCTTTAAAAATAATAAAATGATCATTGTTCTCAATGTACATTCATTCTCTTTGTTTAAGCAGTGTATTTTAAACTCATGCGGTTGCATCTGTAAATGACAGTGAGGTCTTTTTATGGCAATGCTTTTGAATTTAATTCTCTAACTAATCAGGAGGTTGTAAGTTGGTTTTTTTTTCTGAAATCTGTTTCTGGGCAGTTTGGCAATGACCAATGTTGTATTGTGAGAGCACTGCATATGCAAAATTACTGGAAAGAAACAAAACCTGTTTTGAGACCTGGATTAGAAAGACTATTATTTTTTTGTCTAAATTTTACCAATGAAGCAGAAACACTGGCTTAAATAATTGTCAGTTACTATTATTTAGTCAAAATATGTATATCTTGTTGTTCTCGCTTTAGTGATTGCTTTTGTTGTAAGAGGATACTTTTTTAACTTTGGGGGCTAAGATGGGAAGCACGAATGCTAGACAGTATTAATTTTCATTTTAAAGAAATAAAGCAAAAACCCTTGTATCTGCTGCTTTTCCCCAGTAGGACAGTAGATATACATGCATGTTGTATATTCACCGTTTAAGGGTGACATACT
Organism: Lepisosteus platostomus; assembly: GCF_059453375.1. Classification (NCBI taxonomy): domain Eukaryota; kingdom Metazoa; phylum Chordata; class Actinopteri; order Semionotiformes; family Lepisosteidae; genus Lepisosteus; species Lepisosteus platostomus. The sequence goes on along the minus strand of NC_142616.1, from coordinate 32,644,398 downwards.
TAAGATAAGATTTGTCATAAATTTGATATTTTTCATTGTTGTTGCACATAAAGTATCTCACCATTTAGTTTATGTTCAGTGCTTGTCATTTCCCTGAGCAGATTTATGCTGATTTCTTAGTTCTGTGTCAAGCTTCCCCCTCTCTTATCTCACATACTTTGTTGTACCTACAGTAAAAAGTAGAGGCGGTGAAGTGAAGGTTTAGGGTTTTGCTGGTGTGCAAATACTGTATATGCTGCTGTGAAAATAGAAGCTGTTTTTAGATATGTATTTAGACACGGCTCAGAAGGCAGTTCTTGACTGAGGCGTATTTTTCACTTGAAGAACATAGCGACACTGGACCCTTTATTATGTAAAAAGAAGAAAAAAAAGCGCATATGTACAGCGTTGTTCCATGGTCTTACCTGACATTTAACCATATTTAAATGTTGTACTGAAGGATACTCTTGGCGGGCGCTTGAGAAAGAGTCCAGTCAACATGAATTTGGTCTGGGAGATCATTGCTATTGAACAGACAAAAACAGACACAAAAAAGGTTAGAGAGGATTCGGGATATGCAATCAAAAGCATTGGCACAACTAATCTGAAACTATTTTGAATAAATTGCCAATAATAAGTATAAGTAATCTACTTGTAACTCCACAAATGTTTTAATATTTTTCTTCAGTTGTTTCAGCAAACATTTTAAGACATGATGCACAGTGGTGTTGGGGAATGGGGAGCAGCCACAAGTCTGTTCATAAAATGGTACAATATTGAAATGAAATTAAGCTGTACAATAAAGATAATGACACCATTTCAAAATGTCAGGTATAAAAATATAACAAATACAAAGACATCGGTATCTCAGTGAAATTATCAACTAGAAGGTTCGTGTTTATACAACAAGAATGAATGTACTGTGGAAAAATGTTGACCGTTCTACTCTTACTGGGGACTTATGTGTATATACAGTACATGCATATATACTGTATACTGTATATATATACGTGCATATTGTATAAATCTGTGTATTAAGTCACTGGTGTACAGTTATTCAGGGTTCTTGGAAAATAGTTTCATTTTGTTTGGGGAAGATGTACAGTAAATAAGGGGCAATTGAGCGGAGGAGTGATCGTTAACACTTATCCTTTGAAAAATGTGCTCATATAACAATGATTGCCAATGTACAGTATATACACAGTGCAATACAAGAAAACAATATCAGCTACAAAGAAAGCATTGGAGGCCCTTCAGATAAAATTGGGGCAGGTGCTGAATTATTGTGAAAGCATACAGTATTACCAGAATTCAGAGAAGCAGAGCTGTTCATAGAAAATTGAGGGATAGTGGAATACATTTCTTTAATGCACTTTGAAAGCCAAAGCCTGTATTTGGAAATCACTGAACTAGAATTCTTTTTTACTTCATCAGGTTTCTGTTTACAGCTTTGTTGTCTTTTATGTCTGGATTCACTGTAAAAGTAGATAATTTAAGGAAGCCAGGATAAGAGAACACCACGGAAAATAGCAGGAAATTGAAATAAAAGCTGCAGTACATTTCATTTCCTGTAGATACATGGCTACTAATTTACTGTATACAAATGTTATATATTCAGATTTTGTGCAATATTTTTGTAGGAAAGACAGGTAAGGATGATGAAAGAGTGGATCTAGTCTGTGATCCCTCCTCCCACTGACGGCCACCCTTGCTTTCTTTAACTGGCTCTCTGTAATTGTAAAATGGACAAGTGACTTGAACCTGCAAAGAATGATTTATTTCCCTCTTACGCTGCTATGAGATCCCTAAAATCCAACATACTGTACCATGCTCAGATCCACTGTTTTTTCGTATTCTTATCCCATTACAATGATATATTAACATTGTCTAGCATTACTGTCTGCAGTTGAGCATTTTGCAAGAAAGATGTTAGGTAATAACATAGATCATGTAATCATGCATTACTGTACATAGCTGAAATAAACATTTATCTCACCTGAAAACAAGCTGAAGTCCTTGAATTGTGTCACATTCTCCATTTCCTCAGTCGGGATTTTGCGCTGACATTTGAAGAGTGAAAAGTATCTTTCTTCATCAGTTTTGATGCTTAACCTTTTCACTTAGTACTACAGAAAAAGCATTGCTATGGTAACATCCCAGATAAGTAAACCAGGTATTATAGGGCCTCTGTTATTATATTGCATACATTTGCAGTGTAATTTCTCTATTTTGACAAAAATAAAAGTACTGGTAAGTGATATTTTTCTAAGAAAAAATCTAGCACTAGAAGAAAGCAAAGCTTTTTCATGTTGATTGAACAGCAACTTTTTAGATTATTAATGTGTCAGTATTTTATTTTTTATATTTTCTTTCAGGAATTGTCAGTTATATCTTGCCAGTGTTACAGTAAGCTCGGAGTATAATACACATCCCTGGTAGGTAACAAAAATGTTACTAGTTGCTACTAGTTATTTTAAAGGAACATCTATTATTTAAACATCTGGCAAGTAATTACAACCTAGTACTTAGATGGACATGATGATTAGTATGTGGCTGTTTTTATTTTCTGTCTCAACATGTTCCTTTCATGTCCCTTAAATTCACACATTTCAGTACCCTTGCTTTCTTGAATTTGAATGGTTCAAATAGAGATCAGTTAATATTTTTAATATTATGCTCATTTGCCTAGTTTCTTATTTCTAAATAAAAAATAAAATTAGAAATCCAGAAGAAACCTAGGTGATACTTTACATCTAAAATCAGTAGTTGAAAATGGATTGGCAGACCTGTTTTTATAAACATATTACAGTACATATCATCAGCTTTAAACTGCAGTGTGTCTTCACAAAATGGCCTACTGCAAACTATGGCTGATTTCTACTACAGATTTATACTGGCAAAAGCTGCTCATTCCAGGTAACACTTGAGCCTGTCCTGTAGGCACGGAGCACAAAGGGGCCCTGAACTCCAATCCCTTGCAGTCCACTCACACTCTCAATGTAGAGACGCCAGTTACCCTGGTCAGTATTTTCTAGGAAGCTGGAGGAAACCAGAGTGCTCGCTCAAAACCCAGATGGCCCAAGTCTAGAATCGGACCCAGGACCCAATAGCTGGAAAGCAGCAGTACTAACTGCCTTGCCACCCCTTTTTTGTAGCATCTGGTACCAGATCATGTTAATTTGAAAGTGCTGGTTACTTAGGGACCTGAATGTTGCACTGCTTACTTTATTTTGTGCTTGTGTAACTTTGAGGGGACTTTCTGAATGGAAGCTGGGTATTTACTTTTAGGACCAGCTCACTGAAGTGAATTACCAAAACCTATTTAAATTATCCTAGAAGAAATTTGGAAATGGAAAACAAATTGGTATTTTGCATTGGAGTTATTGTCTACTCGTAAATCACCCCCAGTTCTGTAAACTGCTCACAGATCTTGGGTCCTGGGATGGAGTCAGGGGCACCTTCTGTGTGCAGTTTATGTTCTCCCAGTGTTTGTGTGGACTTTCTGCAGGTTCCCCGGATGGTTTGTCCCACCTCTAAATGTAGGTTTGTTCAGTTTTCTAGGCTAATCCACACTTTGTGTGCTATGGGCAAGAATGAATTACAGAGACTGAATAGTTTAAAGAAATGTTAAGCCTCCTGCTTCAGTATTTTCTTAAAACAAATGCTATATATTTAAGAACACTTAGTGGTTAAAATAAATTAATAAGGATTTATTTCACACAATGAACTGAGGCAATGACTCGGAAAACATTTATTGGGTTGCCCTATAAAGAACAAACATTTAGTACACAATTACACCTGAAGAACAAGGCCACTGTTTGATTTTTTTAAACCTTTACTGATGTGGTTTGTACAGGTTAGTTTTATTTTCAACTACACTAAACACAGCATGGGCTGACAAGTTGAGAGAAGGCACATATATATGTATTTTTTCTTATATACAAAAAATCATTGACTAAAAATATATATATGAACACTTTCCACAAGATATAATCACTCTAAGTAATGTTTTTTTGTTAAATCCATTGTGTTTAGTGCAAATAAGAACATAACAGCTTCGGCAAGAATAATATAGTTATGCGGCCACAGTGAAACATCTCACATTGTTCTGTGTAAATGTAGTAATACAACTTTAAAAAATGTCATTTTCTCATGTCTAAACTGAGCCCGGTCAAGATCATGTCTGAAGAGGAAAGGTAGTACAAGAATACAGTACAGACATCAAAGGGAAAGACTGTTGGCACTGAACTTTTACTTTGAACTATCTAAACACAGAAGTCGTCAAGAATGAAAACAGGTGTGATATTTCCATGCAGACACCCAGGACTCTTGTTCTGTGAGTATCAGTACTGAGCCTTAATGGAGCTGCTTTACACATTCCTGTAGTAACAGCCAGAACACCCTCAAGAATCCCTGATACAGCAGAGCTCTTGACGTTTTTCTCATGGACCACTGTGTTCTACAGTATATCAGTGGTTCTCTGTCCACTTAGGGACCCCTGTGTCTACTGGTTTTCATTCCAGCTAGGCCATTAATCTCTGCTCGTCACTGGTGCCTCTGACTGATCATGCTTGTTTGGTCATTTTTTTCTGCACTCAGACCTTGGTTTCAAAAACACCCTTTAGTACAGTATGTTTGAACAACTGAACTTTACAGAACCTTTATGCAGTTTCTCTTCTACTGTAAATAAAGAATCTGCTCCTTCATTTCTGACTAAAAATACTCCAGTTTTTGGTGGCCAGTTTATGATGAGCAAGTGTGAGTATTTTTCCTTGTTTCTGAGTTGTCAACTGTCTTTCCAAAGTCTAAAATTGACCCCCAAACTGAAATACTTCCTTAAACTAACAAAGACTGCTATTTAAAATAGTAATCGCATCACTCCTTGTTAAACCAGTATCTGTATATTTGCCAAATTATTGAATGCTGTTAAATACTATCAAATGTTCAATATCAAATGTTCTATCAAAGCAAATGTTCTTACACAGGTCTGTAATTTTGACTACAGAGATAAGGCGAAGGTGGACTGTAAGAGCTAAGGGTAGATGACACTAAAACTTCAATATAAGGCAAACTTGAGTTTGAGCTAAGACACATGACGTGTTGCAATGAATGCTAAAAAGGTAACATAAAAGTTCACACACTCAAACAAAAAAGATTGGCCATTCACAGCTGTTCTGATAGTGATGTGTCTAACTTGGGTTAAAAATGTCAGTTGTCATATCCACATTCTTTGCATTTAGTAATAAAAGAGTATTTTAATTTAATTGTGTAAAGATATCAGCTTTATGAAAAACAAAATGTCGTTCCTATGTTTGTTGAAAGGATTAGGCAGGTCGTTCATCATTCTGATTTGTACAATAAATGTAACGGGCATCTTTTGTTGATCCTGTATTTCATACAGATTTCCACGTTTCTCATTTAAAAAAAACTTGATTATAAATGTTACAGAATGAATTGCATACTTTTAACAGCTTTGCCTGCATCAATGCTACAAACTGCTATTGTCTTTCATGTTTTACAAATCAGCAATCAATTACTGGATGAACAGTAAACCCTGGCGGCTTTTAAAGGAATATTTTGATTTAGCAAACAGTTTACAGCCAGCAAAGCATATTTAAAATGTTCTTTAAATGGTTAAGTTTATTAATGCCAAATATGACTTCCCCAAATAGGAGGGTATTTCTTTAACAGTTTTAACAAGAGTATTCTTAGGTTTATAATGCAGAATTTCAGCACTAAAAGAACATGAACAAACAAGTTGTGAAAATTAATTACTGAAGGGTGTGTTAAAAAATGTAACCAGAACTGTTACCATTTCTGGTTTAATCAATCATATATAATACATTAGCATTTTAACATGGTTTCACTGAAGTTCGACAGAGTTAACAGTTGTGTAGAGTGCATTCCCTGAGCCTATGTAAAAGTTTTTTTTGTGTGAAGTTATTCAAGGTTACAATCCTCTTTGAGTCTGTTTAGTTTAGTGTTAGAGCTTATGCCAATTGTGTATGTAGCATTAAAAGAAATGATAGTCCTTCCTCTGTGTAGTGTGCTAGCCCATTGCAGGGTATCCCTACACAATACTTTCACCTGTTTAATACTCTTCCCAAAGATATTACAGTAAACTCCCTCTTTTTTGTATGCAATCCAAGATGACCATAAACGCCTTGTTAATGGCCATTTTAAAATCAGATCTTGTCACAAAGGACACTTTGGGACAGAATTTTAAAATCGTCATTAAATTGAAAGATATTACACTAATCCCTCATTAAATGAGCATGTACTCACTTAAACAAGCAATACACATGCATATCTAATTTTCTTACTCGAGTAATACAAGCTCAAAGATTGCATCTCATTCTTACAGTACATTTTTTTTCTTCTCTCAGCTGTTGTTGTTTTCTTGTTGTAACTATATTAAGAGACTTTATGGGTTTTATTTTAGCTATTGTGTAGAATATTTTTCTATCGATTTGTTTGAAAAAGTAAGTTCATATCTGGCTTTATATTAGCAAAAGCTACTTACCATTTATATCATTTTTTGTAACTACAAAAAAACTCAACATATTCAAATATTTGCAAAAAAAAAACATTTCCGAACAATTTATCTCCGATTCTCTGTTCTGAAAATAAGCAGCAACAATTTTACAAGGGTGTAATATTGCGCTTATGCTAATCTTCTTCATAGAAGTCATTTGAAAGAAGCATATTCTATAAATGCCTGAAACATACATCCATGAGTCAAGTCAAGAGGACAAGATACTTTTAAAGCCCCTTTTTACTCCACTGTGACTGGTTAATTTATCTTTATATAATCTTTGTATATTTACATGTATGAAGCTTAGCCTTTTTCAAAGAGACAGCCATGACCTACATTTAATATGTGCTTGCCAGGAGCAGGCACAAATGGAAATAGCTGGTAGTTTGATCTCTTACAATCATACAAGGCCTGAAGCGGACATCTGTGCAGAAGGCTGATATTTAAACCACAGGGTGCTGAAATGCAGCAAATCTAGACAAACCCACTTTGTAGTTTATTTAAATAGGAAAGGATCAGTACCTAAATATTAGTTGTAAATGTGAGAATGCAGCACTGGATTTTAAGCCCAAAGACACACCACTCATAGCAGAAACTTTTGTTTATAATTATATAATTATTATTATAAATTTCTAAATAACATGTATAGTATTCAACACAAGCCTGATATTTTTTTATTTAAAACTCTCAACAAATTACAAACTTTGCTTGCAGAAAGTATAACCTCCACTGATCTTTGTTTCCATTTAGGTGGGGCTAAAGGCCAGTTAGATTGTTTTAAAAACCGGGTTGTGATGATGGGGCAACAAGAACAGCTTTGGTTTGCTTCAGTGATGCAATAATGGTACATTTAAAACATACTTTCTTAACAGGATGATTACATGGAAACATTGCTTTTCTTATAAAACAAAATAGATATTCTCAAGGGTCACATACATGTCTGGCATCTGTTGTTACTCATCACTTTCTGACTCTTCCTCTTCACCCATCTGGTAGTGCTGCATGCTGTCCTGGGTCGTGTACATTCGGGTTTTCACAGGACAGTTGTGATCCATCAGAATAGCCTGGGCAAAAAGCATTGAATGCAATAAATTAGGTTATCTGGTACTCTCTTGTAACAAATGGTTCAGAGTTACAAAATACTCCCATTTCTCCTCCCTAGTGGCTCAGCGAATGCACAGAATGGGTCCCAGTGCAGTGATAATAATAATAATAATAATAATAATAATTGCTTACACTTTTTTCTTTTTTCTGGACACTCTACTCAAACCTTTACAGGTAATGGGGACTCCCCTCCACCACCAATGTGCAGCCCCTCCTGGATGATGTGACGGCAGCCATAGTGCGCCGGAATGCTCACCTTGGCCAGGACGCCGGGGTTACACCCCTACTCTTTTCGAGAAACACTCTGGGATTTTTAATGACCACAGAGAGTCAGGACCTCAGTTTTAAGTCTCATCCGAAGGACAGCGCCTGTTTACAGTATAGTGTCCCCGTCACTATACTGCGGCATTAGGACCCACAGAGACCACATGGTGGCCACCCCCTACTGGCCCACTAACACCTCTTCCAGCAGCAACAATAGCTTTTTCCTATCCAGGTCAGACTCACACCTGAGTTTCAGTGGGTTGGCAGTAGTGAGTTGCAGGGTGACATGGATGCTGACAAGGACTATTGACCTGCTGCTGCTCTGGACTAGAAAAAGTCTAGGTGGGGAACATGTACATTATCTAATTTCAATATAAAATGAAACAAACTATTACTTCTGTGTACAAACTAGACTTAAAAGGAATCTTGTAACAAATCTACAATTAGGGTTTGAAAGCTAAAAATCAAGACAAGGTATCTATCCCCTATTTTTCTGTGTGTTTTGCTGTATTACTGCTTTCCTTCAGCCAAAAATGCAAGATAACATTGAAGACCTGCACTGTTCTTCAATACAACGTCCTTTGCTTCACTAACAATAGCAAAGAAAAACCGGCCACGCAGAACAAAAATAAGCCAGACAACTTTTACTTGTCCCTTTGCAGCCTACGCATGCTGATGCTGCTACCTACTTGAACTTCTAGGATACTCTATCTTGACTAGGCCCATCCAGCACTGGATTGGTGCTTTACATAATTGCGTTTAGCCAGTTGTGTGCCATCAGTTTGCAAAACCTTGTGACAGGTGGGTTTTAACATATGCCAGACATATGCCAGCAACCGCGTTCTTCAGCTTCCTAAAAGCCTGTGGTCTGTGACAGAATCCTACAGTGCCAGCCGTATTAAGGTCCTGCTGATGTCAACCAAACAGACTCAGTTCTTACCATCTTCTCCTCTTTGGCTGGCGGACTCCTCAGAAAGAAGCAGAGGGGTGCAAAGAGAATGTCCACAATGCCTATGATGGTCATCAGCCAAGGAAATCCGATACTTTTAGCAATGGCACCTCCCGCTGAGGGACCTTGACAGCATCAACGGAAACATGAGGAAAAGCCCCTCAAATTAAAGGTCAAGCAAGAAGCTACTGCAAGCAAGGACACTGTGATGTAAGTACATGACATTGATTGTTTGGGGGGTTAAATGGTAGTACGACATTACTTCCTATTTTTAGCACTTAAAATGTACAATATCAATTTACTGTTTTTTGTTACAAAGAAAAACCTATAGCATGCCCAGTTAAAGCTGATTATTTTGCTCCCTTTCCTCCACAGTTTTGTTGATTATCACAATGACACAATCCATTCCAAGTAAAGCTTTAGCACATTTTGTACATATATGTACATATTGTACAGTATCCATTATATTGTATTTATAGAGCATCAGATCCTTTGCATTCACTTCACTCACAGGTTATCACATTTACTCTACCTAAACTTGTCAAAAATATCTGTTCAAATGGCATTATGAATGCAATTGCTAGTGCATTGTTATGAGAGATTGTCGCCTATGAGTTTTGTGTTATTATTGCTATGATGTTTTTTTCCCTTGGAAATTAATTGGAAAATAATATCATCACAAAATAATACATTACAACAATTGCAAAGTGGCAAGATTTTTTCATACCCTGTAGAGCTGCCAGACTTTTACTGCCATTCCAGTTAGCTTCTCACGAGGGTATAAAGGAACATTTGCCAGCATTTTTTTGGTTTGGTCAAGGTATACCTGTGAAGTGTGGTTATACTCAGTAGTCATAAACTCAAAGTTTTCCAAAACATAATATCCTGCAAAAACGTAAGATAAATAGCTTTTCTCTTGACATCAAAGTTAATAAAATGCTTTTTAAATGTTATCTGAAACCAAAGAATTGACTTACCTAAAGCAAATCCCATGCAGAAGGCCACATCTGCTATTGCGTACACACTCCCATAGACAGAAACATGGCGGAGGTCAACGAGGTAACCCATTATTGGCATCATGGAAGAATCAACCATCCCTGTTGAGAGGCAAAGACACACAGAAATGTATCTCCTTATATTACACAATTGGTGGAGGTCTGTTATTCATTGGGGTGGCAGTAGGAAAGCGTAGTTGCCCAACAGCTCCAGGTTGCTGGGTTCAGTTCTGACATCAGGAGTTTGGGTGGAATTCACATATTCTATTTGAAGCCTTCATGGGGCAGGAAAGATTTTGGCATTCTCCTCTTCTTTTTAGGCAAGTTTGATTTTTCAGTGCAATTCTGTCCACTAACTAGTACATTAGGTGGTAGTGATTGCTTGAGTTACATGGTAGGTTTTCTAAGCTCTTTTCTGCCATCAGACCTTTTGTGCCGATGTCAATGCGTAACATTTACAGTATGTCTCTGTTATGAGTAAATGGGCAGGAGTGCTATACAATGTTCTCCTGTTCTCTAACACTTTATTTTAGGGGTAATCAGGAGGCAAGTATTAATACTTTAATACCAATTCAAACATGTTTAGTGCTAGTTCATGACTAATACATAATGCATGACACTATCTTGAAACGTGTTTATGACTGACAACAGTTAATAAGTACTTAGCTAAGTATTATAGAGGGTCTGTCCATCATTTGTTACTGTTATTCATGAAGACTTGACTTACAAGTTACTCCTTAAAAAGATTTTTCATTTGAAAATTTGCGAAACTATTACAAGAAAACACATATCAGAAGCAAATTACCCCTATACCACAGCTGAGTTGTTTCATAGAGGTGCATCAATCTTTATGTGTTTTGAGATACAGGTACAGTATGTGAATACAATTGTTGCAAAACAGCACATTGTACCGATTTTCATTTAGTGAGTATGTGTCAATTTTTAAAAGCCTTGAATGCTAATGATTTTAACATAATTCTTAAGATACTATTATAAAAGCCTATTACGAAATATGAAAGTGAGTTTAGTAAATATCTTTTGGAACATTAAAGAGAAAATTAGATACAGATGAAGATGCACAATAAGGTACATGGAGCTGTCCTAAAACGAATTGTGAATTTCAAGATGATGTGAGCCTAAGCTGTAACAGATTTTATGATATAGGGAAGCATTCAATTAGTGAGTTTTCATGCCTCTCAACTTTAGAATAATAGAACAGTCAAGCATAGCTTACTCACCAATTGCAAAACCAACTCCAAAATTAGGTACAATCAATCCATAAATGTTTTTGGCAAACGGTACCTGGATAATACAAAAAGGGCCACATATAATTAAGGAACATAAATGATGGAAAACTAACCCTTTTGTCAGCTACATTGTAATCAACTCCTACTGATAGTTTTGAATGAACCTAGTGTAGGCAATATAAGTAATAGTTCAAAAGTCCACAGTTGCGTCCTTAACAACTTTGGAACACAAAACCAAAATTTCTGACTTAACTGAGGGATTTTTTTAATAGCTGTGAAAACAACTCTTTTTCATTAAATGAGCATTTACCACGGCAAGTATCTCAGAGCACACAACAAATGAAAAGACTGTATCAGGCTACTCAATAATTTAAATGAATTCAAGTATTCAATAATAATGCCAATAGAAACTGCAGTATATTTGTATTTTAATAATTAGAACCTCTAACAATGTCAAGTACTGTACCTTCCATGTTGTATACAGTGTACTGAGTGATTTAGATTTGATTTGACAAATTGTGCATCACTCCTTTGGCATTGCTGTTAACTCAAAGAGGGCAATGTGGAAGAGATGGAAGTGAAACATCACTGAATCCTGTTACAGGGAGTTTGTCCCAGTGCTTGAGCACACTGCTCAAAGAATTAATTAAATCAAAAGCAAATAAGGAGAACATCATTTAGTCTGTGAAGTAGAGCTCCTTCTTGGAGGTGTGTAACTGCACATCATTTACACCTTTACATGATTTGTTTTGAGTTAAATGATGGCTCTAAACTGGTCTGTCATACACGGGACCTTGTTAAGTGTTCTGATATTTCAATAGTTTGGAATTGCTGGACTATATCCTGTCACACAGTTTGTTGAATATGACAGTATGTAATTTGTTATATCATCATGAAGGCACTGTTGGTTTTAGCTCTTTAATATACACAACAAAAAGTAAATATTGTACCCTCTCCAGTCTAGTTACTCCATATATGCATCCTTCCACCTTCCAGATCTGGGTAATCCATAATTCAGGGGCCACAATTCAAACATTCTGAAGTGTTTATCTGAAGGAAGTGCAGGTTTCAGAACAGATACAGTATGCAGAATACTTACACATAAGATACTTATCCCCACAAGTAGCATTCCAATGAGAGAACACAGCCATCTGTGAGGGAGTTAAGAGTTGGTAAGTAACTAGCAGAGACAAAGTGATGGACCAGAATTGTTATTGCACTGTTCACTCTTTAGAATATTGCTTTTCAAAGATTAAAACAGACCTGGCTCAAGATGTGGCCAGGGGTCCATTTTTTTAAGGATAATATACTTTATTATTTAGGATGAAGGCACAAAGTAATCACTGTCTGCAAAAATATAGTCAGAAGTACTTAACATAATATTATTGTTTTGCTCTACACTTTTTCACACCTGTTATGCAGTACCTAAATATGCCATCAGAGTAAGTAAAATGCTAACAAGCACTCAGGTGAAGAATATAAAAAATACACAGATTGACAAAATATATAAGGATGGATTGGAAAAAATGAAACTCAACAAAAAATGTTTACCACTGTATATTATGAAGTGTCTTAGAATAGGGCAAACGGTGGACACACCATCACTCATTGTTAATTCCTCCAATTATACAAAAAGTGCCATAATTGCTCTTGTCTTACACCACACCTTAGTTGGTATTGAAAGAGAATTAGAAAGGACCAAGCTGGAGCTTGTGCAGTTTCACAGCACAACAATAAAAATTAGCAAACAGACCAATGTCCCTGCGAGTCCCCAGGCAGTCAGTGCCTATGACTTCATTACAGAGGTTCTGCAAATTTCCTGACAAAATAAGAGAGAAAGTGTGCTTTGCTGGTACAGAAATTGAAAGGGATGGTGAGGAGATGATAAAAAGTGCAATTTCCCATACCTGCCCATTTTGTGCGCAAGTATACCAAAGATGTTGGTTCCAATAAGATAGGAGATGCTAGCTGGTAGGAAAGCAACGCCTGTCACAAAATAATAGTGAGATAACAGGGAATATGTTATCAGAGTCTCAATCCACAGTCTGTTATGAAAGGAAGCAGTGCTCCCAGAGAAGTATTGATAATGGTTCCTTAGACAATGCGCACCATACTCTGCTAAGAATGGCACTCTCATTTCCTGCTTCTTCTAGATCCACTATCTGCCTCTAATGAGCTGCACACCATCCACCTTTATAATCCATGAATCTCTGTATGTTCATGGAACCCATGGATTCTAGGACTATAACATTAGAAATATATACAGTATATACCATTTACAGTATATTAGAGCGTAATTATAAAATGTGATCAAGTATTTAGATTTTTCAAATGATATAGTTTCAAATGACAGTCTTTTAAGTTGCATTTTGGAATTCAGTGTCTATTGTTCATCATTAGCTGAAGTTTCATTATTACTGTTTAATCAATTCCTTGGTTTATAATAAAATCGAGGCCCCGCAAAGGATGAAATCAGAATTTCAACCAACCTTTCAAATTTCAAATGTCAAATGACTGGGGCTTTCGGTTTAACAGACTCTTTTTGGTCTGAAAATTTGAAGATGGGTGATTTTGAGGATCTGATTTCATCCAATCCATAGACATAAATACTGGTTTCTAACAAAGACATCAAAATAAGGTGGATACGGGTATAAGACATTTGTCTAAAAATTTTTATTAACCTTGATAGCATTTAAGGAATACTCCACAAAAGCCCCTTGGCAAAGGAACCCTACACCTTCAAGGATTAATCATGCCAAGCGTGATGGAATAAAATACCTAGCTGCCACTTCCTTGAGCACATTGTCTCCATCATCCAAATTGGTAACGCAGGCTCCAGCATAGCAATGGCCATATTTGCAAAACAGATGGACCCTAGGAATAATGTAATTGATAAGTGTTAAGCCTTTTATTTCACCCTCTTTCACCAATCTCCACTGTTGTCTAAAACATGAAACGGCCTTTTTCCGACATAATACCCTCTATTAGCTCAACCTCAACAAACAGGCTGATAATTGATGTGGTGGGAGGACTCACTGGCACAGATGTGTTTCAGCACTTTAATGGTAACAAAATCTATTCTGACAGTGAAAGCCCAATTAAAATCCAGTATGCTTCTTTTTTTTCAAATTTGGGCTCTTCCTTTCACATCGAAGGGCTAGACCTGTTTCTGTGCTTTGTGATGGAGAATTCAGCAAATTAAGATATTTTCTTTGATTTTGTTTTTTGAACACATTAATTTTTTGTAAATACCATGCCACATTTGATATAAATTAGAGTCACAATGTGAAGGGTTAGTCATTGTGTCAGAATCTATGACCAGTTTTTTTTTTGTCCTGCTCATCAGCCCTGCTCCAATGTTGTGGTTGGCAGTATTACCTGCAGCAATCAGAATGTAGGGATCCTTCAAGAGTTTCAGTAGCGGGGTCCCCTTCTGACTCTGTAAAACAGCAACAAAAAAGAAAAGAAAGGGAAGCGAAAGAAGAACCATATTCACTACAAAGAAATATGGTAGCTGAAAGTTCTGTTGCTTACAGATCTAGTTTCATGAAGATGGACAACTTATCCTTGTGATGGAAGGGTGTTCCTTCAAATAAATGTTTGTATTAATAATAATAATAATAATAATAATAATAATAATAATAATAATAATAATAATAATAATAATTATTATTATTATTATTATTATTATTATTATTATTATTATTAATTGCTTACACTTATATAGCGCTTTTCTGGGCACTCCACTCAAAGCACTTTACAGGTGATGGGGACTCCCCTCCACCACCACCAATGTGCAGCATCCACCTGGATGATGCGACGGCAGCCATAGTGCGCCAGAACGCTCACCACACATCAGCTATCAGTGGGGAGGAGAGCAGAGTGATGAAGCCAATTTATAGATGGGGATTATTAGGAGGCCATGATTGGTAAGGCCCAATGGGAATTTTGGCCAGGACAAAGTAGGGGTGTAATTTGGCCATTACACACCTACTCTTTTCGAGAAACACCCTGGGATATTTAATGACCACAGAGAGTCAGGACCTCGGTTTTATGTCTCATCCGAAGGACGGATTAAACTTGAAAAAACTCGATTAGTTTTGAACAATTGGAGAGATGCTCCTGCAAGGAGGCAAGCTGAATTAATAAATGTTCATCAGCATTTTTGAAGAAAATAAAACAATGGGTGGAAAGCAAGTTGCCATAGATTTTCAGAGCAAAGAGGTAGGCTGTTAGTTGGATGATGATCCATATCACCTGTTTGACTGGGGTGATGTGCACATACTGTAGATGCTGTGTTTTTTATTCTTTATGTCAAACAAGGGCTTCAATTTCATCTGGCTGTTAGATGCTTTTGCTCAGACCACAAGCAGAGATGCACAACACAAGCTGACAAAGGGGAACGTATGACTAACAAGATTGCTGCTTTTAATTATAGCCATTATCTTTGGAAGTGTTGATGTTTGGTGTTAAATATCAAGAATGTACATGATAGTTTAGAATTGAAATTCTCCAACAAAAAGACACATTCTATTGGTTTGCATCTAGTGAAGGTGAACACAAAACCATAAATATCAGAAATTATTATTTTTTTCCAGTACCTCTGATTACTTAACCCTTGCTAGACCTTCTCGCCTGGTGAACTCAGAACATGATTATTAATTACCTCTATCCAACTAATTCTGCACAGATTTTGTTAGCAATTTTCATCTTGCTTCAACAGGCAGAAAAGGTTGGATAGCTACTGAAGAGCTGTGCCTAATTAATGAGGAATTGTTCATGTAGTGTTTCTGCTACAATGCAGCAGCATCTCTGCACTGATTTCTAAATGCAGTCGTGAGATCTGGTATTTGTGTGCTAAAAGATCTTACAGTTTTCTTTCCAATTAAACTCTTCATTGCTCAATTAAAATGACTAAGACTGTTTTTTTAGAAAAAACAGGGCATTTTCAATTTAACACTTATTTTCCAGTAGTAGGTGAATCTGACCAAGTATATCAAGTATTTCTCCGGTATATTATAGTCTTTTCACATTTTCATTGTAATTAAAAAGTATTTTTAACATCAGTACAGTTTTATTTCTTATGATTTACCATGGAAATTTCAGAATTTACACTGATATACAATAGAGCACAACAAGTGCAAAAAAATAAAATAATTTAAGATCTGTGCAGAATAATGAATGCAGATTTTTGGTCGTTAGCAGTATTCCGTAGCTTTAAATATGTAAGAACAAGTGACGGCTCGTTCCAATTAACATTTTAAAAAAAACATCACCTGTGCAGAAGAATATTTATCTCGCACAGCAGAATAGAGAGGATGAGGCGGCATTGATGTACTGTATAAATCTTTAACCTTTAACTTTATATTGTATAAACTGAAAATGTGACAATGATTGGATGATATTTTGTGTGAAACACAAATGTCTCATTTAGTGACGTTAAAAAAAGGCATTTTTTTAAAAAAGATAGTTGTATTTTTACATCCAATGAATTTGGGTTGGGTGAATTAAAGAAGGTGGTACGATTTCCTTTCTGATATCATTGAAGTGGCACTTACTTCTGGCTCTGCTTTGGAGGGCTGGAGAACAAAAAGCTGGAGAGCTGTGAAGGGAGGGTGAAAAAAATAAGGTTGACTCAGGGAAAAAAGAGAGCACATCTGTGTATGTGAACTGTTATTAAACTAACCTCCATCTAGCAAAGTCAGTACAGCTAAGATCAGGAAAGGTGCAGTCTTCCCCACAAACTCGTACATCACACTGCCAAATGGAGGGCCAACTAAGAGAAAAAACAGAACAGCAATGTTTTTGGTACTCTCCATCAGTATTGAACATTTCTTTGATTTATCTACACAGCCATTTGCAGTTTTGGTTTCATTAGGCAAACTGAACACATACATCAGTAGAAATGTTTAGTTTCATACATCTAATCTCTGTGAGTTGAAGTTAAGCTTTGCCATATCTTTAATAAACAAACTCCCAGTGCGAAAAAGCCTGCAGCTAAACTGACCATTACAGTTGGCCATCATGACCTTCTTGGATATATGGTAAAGTTATTAGCAGAAAAGGGATTCAGATGTGTCCTTTCAAGTGGGTTGTGCCAAGACTTTAGGTCATGTTTGTATCACACAGAAAGTAATATATAGCACAAAGTTATTATCAGAAGGGAATACTAGGTCTGAAAAAGGATAGTTTTGCTTTTCTATCCTCAGTCTTTTATAATTGATGACATATGCTTCACATTCTCTTTAGTTTCTGAACATTATTGTGAAGGTGTATTAGAGCATTGTACCAACCTAGCACTCCCATGGCCAAACCTCCTAGTGCAATCCCCATGGCATTGCCTCGCTCTTCATCATCAGTGTAGACACTAGCAAGCATCCCCATTCCTCAAAACAAAGAATGCAATTCAACCCATTTTAAATCTGCCATCAATCAGCCAGCATTGCAGCCATCACCAGAGTGTCAGACGCTGAAATTTGGTATGGCTGCAGAGCAAGAAGTGGCGCATGTTGTAATTTAGTGTGCCATATAGATATTTTTAAAATATTCTGCTGCATAAATGAGCACTGTGCATCACATGATTATAATTGTGTGTTTTTTCTCTTTTTGTTTCTGTTCTTCAATTATTTTGATTAGTTCAGTCTAAGCCTTTTATATGACTTTAAAGTGACTGCCAATCAGTATACTGGTGAGTGAAGCTTATCAAGAATAATTTAGTGAACTTGAATACAACTCTTTAGATCACTGGTTCTCAAACTGTGGTCCGCGGGCTGACCTAATCAGCTTTCTTAAAGTAAGTTTAAGTCAGAGGAAAGAATATTGTAGCGTCCGCTACGAAGGGGCTCCCCCTAGGAGCACTGTTAAAAACTGCAAGCTGTAAATTGTGGGTAAATGTGTGTTGGTTCTAGGTATCGGGGTTTCACCAACTGTTAAGGGGACTGTGCGGGTCAGTCATGGGGCGAGCACCAGCCTAGTTGCAGGCTTGGCTGGCTTGAGGGTCTGCTGAAAGGGCAAAGTTTCCAATCATTCTCTTTGGCTGTACCCCTCTGTTGTCTTTGTGTTTTAATGAAGCTTGAATTACGCCGGATCACCTCACCTCTTCATTCTCCCCATCAGCGCCTATCGCTTCAGTGTTTTAGTTTTATGCACCACGAATGAAATTATGTCACACATTGAAAACGAGCCAGTTTGGCGACGACGTCCTTGCCGCCGTGCAGCAGTCTGTTGTCGTTAGTGATGCACGAAACCCCCGCACCCGCCCGACCCGATTTAAAATAATAGTGAATAGTGAAGTACTGACCCGAAGCCGGTCCGAACCCGCTCCATATTTAAAACAATATTCGAACAAACATTTGATCAACATTTATTGAAACAGCATATCCAGATTCCTTGTTTTAAACAGACTAAAGTAGCCTCGTCTTGTGACTGTCATTTTTGTAAAGTGCTTCACAATTGATGCAGATAACGTAACATGTGCTTTTTTCTTCTGTTGTGCTGACTAGCTCGCCAAACTTGCCCCACCTGGCTCTTTTTTTCCCCTCCTTCTTCTTTATTTTTATCTCACCGTTCTGGAGTTGTGTCCTGATCTGCTCTAACGAGGTTGCCATTATGGTTTTTTTTTTCTTTGTAATACACTGTTGTCTCTTAGCTTACGTTTTCTACCACTTTGCCTTGTGATACAACCAATTGGGGCTTAAATATGGTAAAACGTCAGTTTTAAGCCTTAAAATCACTTTAATTTAAGATACAAATGATCGGTTTTATGCAATATTTTGCTTTTGGTCACATATCAACCCACATCCGCCCAACCTGATCTAAATTTCTTTCTGAACCCGAGTCAACCCGCCCATCACTGGTTGTCGTAATTGCGTGGTTACGCTGTTTACGTTTTGATGTTAGTGTGGTTCGACTGTTGCACTTACTATTGTTCATACCGTTTTGTTCTTACTTTTGAATATCTAACTTTTAGTTTGAAAGTTTAAAGTGTAATGTAAAGGAGCAGTCAAAGCAGAAGGGTTATTATGGATCACTGGCTCAAATCTGGGACTCTGAAACGCAAATATAGCAAGGATAGTGACAGCGCAAGTGCGAGTAAGCGCAGGATAGAAGTGAAAATGCGGTTGAGGTCATTTGTGAATCATACCAGCCGTGCTGTAATTCTAATTCCAACAGTTTGATAAATGTGATGTGCAAGGAAGCAGAAGGTGTGCTTGATGTGATGTCTTCGTGTGTTTCCGGACATGAAACTCAAGTTGTACAGCTTGGATCCAGATATCAACTTCTCTGATTGCTCAACAAAAGCAGCTCCATTCTTCACATTACAGTTAACATTTTAAGTAATAAAAACATTTGCAAAACATGCAGCTTTGTTTGTAAAAATATTAGTACTTTTCATAAAATTAAATTCAGTATTAGTTATTTTTAGTACATTAGTAGGTGATGATTTTTACAGGGTAAGAAGTGGATGTAGGCATAGGTGGTCCATCGCATCTATGACGGTGTAAGTGGTCCACGGACCATAGAACTTTGATAATCACTGTTTTAGATTATATAGAATTTTGTTCCCTTAAAACTGCATAATGTGGAGATAACAATGCAAATATAAATGGAAGTGGAAATATAGCATTAGTATCTTACTGCTGATTTTTAGAATCATTCTGATCCTGGTAGTAATTATTAGCAGTTATACTTGTCTTCACTCCTTTATTTTTTCTTCTGAAGTGAATGTTCGAAGTGGCAACTGTTTTTTTGTGTATACAGTACCTGCTGTTAAATAATTAGCTATATTGCAGCTTGCCTTTCAGGTCCATTTTCTGTTCCAAGAACATGAAAAAATTACAAAAACCCAATATGCATTGATAATTCAATTTTATTCTAATAGTTCTTTTGTATTCAAGTTGTTCTGCAATTGTGCTTTAAAGACAGTTTATATAAATGGAACATTTGTATTGTATTGTAGCATTTTATAACAACCTTATGTACCCTTTATTACTTTCTCATAGTTGAACGCCTTCAAAAGTTTTATTTTGTTCTATATGGGTGCTTTATAATTGGAGTTGCAGTGAAAAATGACTCACCAGCAACAGAAGAACAAGAAGATCCAATTCCTTGTAGAGATCTTGCCAAAAACAGCAAGGTGTAGCTCTTTGAGAAAGCAAACACTAGATAACAACAGTATAAAAAAGATTGATTATTAATAAAGTGATTATTAAAGCATATCAACCTAGGCAAAATTTGTTAATCATCTAAACAGGAAACGGTAGGGGTAACTTACTGATAGTGGAAATGAACATGATGCAGAACCCAGCAAACATTGGAATCTGATATCCTATTCTGCAAGGAAACCACAAAAGAGATGCCTTCAAATGACATTCAGTTTGAACTTACTAAAAGGACAGAGTACTTCAAATAAACATGTGATTACCCACAGGATGTCAGTAATGCTGAATCTTGCTGCAAATGACATGAAGGTTAGACATACTTATCCTTAATTTTGTTGAAGTAACTCCTAATGAGCTGTTTGTTTTAGACTACTGTTTTCTCATATGCAGCCTGTCTTGATTCATGAGACTACAGAGTATTCACGTCACTCCAAATCTAGTTCCTCTCTAAAATCTCTAAAGTAATGCAGCGGCGAGTTCTGTTCCCCCCAACTACATGTTTCAAATTAGAGAGTTGGTTATAAACACAAGACGCAATGAAACAAGTAATGCTCCAGTGCATGACGCAATGGCTTTTACCAATAAGGAAAGGCAATTACTTATAGGAAAAGGAAGATCACAACAGACAAACATGCCATTCCATCCTTTACCAAACAGCTTGTTTTTTGCAGGGTTATAGACTTGGGTCCTTCGCTGCAGGGAACAGGATTGGGAGACACCATATAACCTAGCCAGTACACGTTTGGACGGTGGGAACATCCAGTCCAAGCCACTACAGACACAGGGAGGAAAATGCAAACTCCACACCTTATATATCCCAGTCTGGAATCAAACCTGTGGCCTAAGAGCTATAGGACAGCAGCACTCTCTACTGTACCACATCATGGTGCCTCTGTCATTGTTCAATGCCAGTTAAAGGGTCAAAATTTAGGCATTAATACAATTCTGCATTTTGAAAAAGCATTTTCATTAAATCCTATGATTTCCTTTAACTTTTTTAAAGCCACATTGTGATTCGTGAATGTTTTTCCATTTTTGTATTTACATGCTAGCATTCCTGTGCAGTTTCTGTCGAAACAATGAATTTTCCGAGGTTCATCAGATCCACTATAACAGAACAGAATGTATTCATCATTATCCAATTCCTTATGTTCTCTTTAGCTTTGGGGAGAGCTATACTTGCTTTATCCAAAGGCTTCAAGAGGTGAATTGCCTGTTCTTTAGTGTGTGAGTATGTGAGGCTGTTGCTGTCACGATCATCATCCCTCTTCTAAAGGGCGCTCCGACCGTTTTGTGTTAAGTTCACTATCACGTTCACCTTGTTCACCTTGTTCCATTCTTGTTTTAAACCTGGTGCTCCGGAACCTTGGGGCTCTGCGTTGGAAGACGGAGGCCCGCCTAGCTTCAAGTCGCCCTACGTCCATGGTCTGAGGGCATCGGCTTCCGATCGGCTTTCCGACCCAGCTGAGTCCGGGTCCTGGCCTCATCACTCCGTTTTTAATTGCCTTGGTCCTTGTCCCTGTTCCTGTTTTTAATCGTTCTGTCTTGGATGGATTCTCTGGTTTTGGATTTTGGACTGCGCCCCGGATATTCTATATTGGACTGCTTTTGGACTTGTTTGCCTGTGTTCACCTCCTTGCACCTGGATTCACTGTCGGCACCGCCCCCTGTTCACCATCCCTTCCATTCCTGACTGTCTTTTCCCATTAGCCCTTTTCCAGGCACTTCCGGACTATACCGTCTGCACAGGGTCCTAAACTATGCATCCTGACAGTTGCCTTAACTGTACATTCTTTAGATTCCAAAAAAACTTATTACATTAAAAACATAGTAATTTATAATACATTCAAAACAGCATTACCATAGGATACACACCTTAATACATACTGTAATAACAAACAGAACATGATTCCTGATCATCACATTGTGTTGATGCACTGATGATTTAGAAATATGCAGTTGAGTTTGCAAATACCAAAGAAGGATTTAATATAGCGAACTGTAATGGGAAAAATAACTACTTTTATTGTAGGGTAACAGTTTGCCCTTTAAGCTATATAATAAACACAGATCTTATTAACAGCATCAAATAGCACGCCATTCATATCATACAACATAATGGACATCTCTAGTTATCAGTTCGAGCTCTCCATTGAATTAACAAGCAAAGGTGCCATACTGTACTTTTAAGTGTTAAAATCCCATAGATACTAGTAAAATGTATTGTAATGCAGAAGCTACAATTACCACAATTGTGACAATCCATAATAATCTATTATTGAGCTACATACCTACTGTATTGGCAATAATAGTCATGACACAAAAAAGCATAAAGTTACCCATATCTTTAATCTATACAGTTTTCATATTACAAATAAGGCCAAAGACTGTTTTCAAGTCACCTACCTGTTTGTAAGTGGTCCAATGAAGGGATTAGTCATCAGCTGCACTGTGGCTTTGGAGGCAAAAAGCAAACCAACTTGTACATTTTCATTCAGAAGATCCTTGTCTTTTTTGGGGCAGTCAGACTCTGGCTTTGTGGTGTTGCCACCTGGGCTTTCAGTTGTGGGGTACGTATAAGCCCCTGGCCTTTGTGTGGTTACTTCAGAGCCATTCTCAGTCAACCTTGTGGAGTTGTCATAGTAGGAGAAGATAGTGTGAAAGTTACTTGGGGCTCCTGGGGTCAGAGGAGAAGCAGTCTGGTTCCTTACAGGGGGGGCTTTGTGTTCCGTAGTATAAATGTAGCTTGGAATTATGGGCACTGCCAACAGAGGACAACAGAAGAGGCAATGTCAGTTCAGTGCTGGTCAGCATCACCATGTTAAAGTACATTATGACAGAAAATGGAATAGATATTTTGTAGAAGATTGCAGCTTCAACATATATTTAAGTAACTGGATAATAAATCGCATTAATACGAATCATAACTTTTGAAGTATACATATAAAGCTAGAAATATGTAAAATTTGAATCGTTTAACTTAATACTGCCTGTATGAATGTTTAAAGTCATAGTCACTGTGATATAAATTATTTTAAAATAGGCAAAAAGAGTGCCTAATGCATTGTCTCTGATATACTAGTACAGTATGTATTTGTCCAAAATATTGTTTTCCCTGGTGAGACTACTGTATGTTGTCATTTATTATTCATATGGTTTATATTTCTCATATCAACTATGAAAAAAATAAAAGAGGTTAATTTAATAGGTTAAATAGGTTAATAATAGAGAAATTTACACTATTCCAAACACTTAGTCTTGAGTAGTATTTCTGTAAATAAATTTATAGGTGGTAAAATGTTATATTTTCTTGTTTATAAACTTTTCTTGCCTGCTTATTATTATCATCGCTTTGTTTAGCAGTACATTTTAGAGCCCACCTGCGCACCTCACGTATAATCCAATCAACCTGCACACCCAAGATATACAGTCATATATCAGACCCACACTCCTGACACATAATACACCAGACCTGCATACCCAATTTATAATGCACAAACCTGTACACCCCATGAATAGTACATCAGACCCGGACACATAACATTTTTAACAACCACTATAAAAATAAATCCCCAATGAAACAGGAAAAGAATAAGGTGGAAAGAATATAAATCACTGGAGAAAAAAACACAGGGTGAGAATGATTAAGAGCATCCAGATGAAGGGATATTATATTAAAACTTTCCTACTTCTCTCAACGATTGAGTAATTTCTGTTAAGAACATATGATACAGAGCTTTGAGTGAAGTGTCCAGAAATGTGCTATATAAGTGTAAAGAAAGTATTATTATTATTATTATTATTATTATTATTATTATTATTATTATTATTACTACTACAGAGAGAGATGAACATGTGTTAAAAGTAAAACAGAGTTTCCTAATAGAACTGCAGTCTCTTTTAAAACATGTTCAAATATTTAGCTAGAATCTGATCTTTATGGTTGGTTTGAACAAGGTCCTCATGCCTGGCATGCTTCTTCTCTTTTCTCCCTGTCTCTTCCATGTGTTTTCTCCTCCCTCTTCTCTCTTTCCTTTGCCTACCTGTCTTTTATTGTGTGTCTCTGGGCTGTTAATGACTCTTAATGATATACCAAGAACTTAAAGAACTAAGGTAAACCAGAAGATGCCGCTTCATCTATTATTATCATAACATTCACACTCCCTACTGATCAGCAAATACCTCCTCTGCCGGCTATCGTTTCTGTTCATTTTTTTATTTTATGACTTTTATGACCATTGTAACACCCATAACAGTATTTTATATTAATCATCACATAATAAATAAAGAGGCTTGCCTGCTTTTATGAAGTTCTATACTTGGTTTCTGTTTGGAGTGTGGTGTTGGACAAGCATAGTACATGATATATTTTCTATATTCTCTAGTCTAGTTTCTACTAGATGAAGATAAGTGGAGTTTTACAACACATAAAATACAGCTTACTATCTTCATGATTTCATCAAATTGATATTTTTAGCCTGAAGCAGGGTTTACCTATTTCCTTGCTGTGCATCTGCAATAAATTCTTTCTCTTCAATTTAATCCGGCCATATGAAACAAATTGTTCTGTATCCTAGTAACATTTTACATTAGAAAAGAAAAATCAATCATTAACATCTGAAAAAGACTTATTTGAATGGGAACCTTTCTATAATAATTTCAAGTCCATTTGGACCAATCCACCTTATATTTTTATCTTTTGCATTCATTCATCATGTAAGAAAAACCTTTGAGGAATCCACTTCTAACAAATATTTAAATACCAAGCATAAAAGCACACATACTACGACTTTATTCTCAATGTATTTATCAGTTTAGGAGTTTAAGTAGGGCTTGTTATTATTGCAGCTGTAGATGTAAAACGTAAGAACAGTTTCAAACAACATGAGGCCATATGTTCCATCCGTTTGGTAGTTAGCAGCTAACTGATCCAGTGATCACATTCAGTTGTTTCTTGAGAGAAGCCAGGGTATCTGCTTCAACAACATGGCTGGGTAGCGTGTTCTGTACTCCCACAACCCATTGCATAAAAAGTGCATCCTGGTCTCAGTTTTAAAAGTACTTCATTATAGTTTCCACTGGAAACCTTTTTTTTCACATTTCAATGTTTATTCAAATTCTAATTTAAATTCTGATTAAAGCATATTAGGTGGTATATAAATATACAGTACATTTGTATTAGACATATACAGTACTCTATTTGTCTGCATAACCATGCTGACTTTTTTAGAGCAAAATAATAGTGATGTGATTGCTGAGCATTCTGTTAATTCTAATCCTAACATAACGTTCCTCATTTAGGTAAGTCTCATACAATTTCAAGGAGCAGTCCACCAATATCTTTTTGTATGATTGTGGCATCATGTGCTGATGATGTTACTGTACATTAATCATATCGGCATTGCAGAGAGAGAAACCAAGGTCAGGCTGCTCATGGTCAGGTTATAATGTGGGGAGACTGACTGCCTTCATTACACCCTGGGTAAACAGTGTTGAGTAGCTAGTCAAAATGAATGTGCATGACTTTGAGAGAAGAGAGGAAACCAGAATGCTGACAAAAAACATGTAAACACAGTTATCACATACAGTATATACTGACACTGAAGATCAGAATCAAACCCAGAACCCTGGAGCTATGAGGCAGCAGCACTAACCACCATGCTATACTTTTACAGTGATGGTATAAAGATACGTGTACTGCCAACTATATTCTGGGGATATATGTGTAACCTGACCAAAACACTTATCACAAAAGTGCCTGATATTGCAGTGTGACACATGCCTTTGGTTTTTGCATTTGTTTTATATTTTGAATCTTGAGATTGAAAGTTTCCACAACTGCTGCATTTCCAGACAGGAATTTTCTTAATGGAAATATCTTAAATAGATACTACAATTATAATTTGTACAGTTTAATGTAATATTTTATTGAATACCTACTCTTTTCCACAAGACATTGTGAAGTACTTCATTATTTTAAATATAAATCTAATGCTCAAATATAGTATATAATATAGAAATCCTAAACAAAGTGCTTGTTTCTACATTAAGCATGGATACCATTTAGCAAACCCAAACTACCACTGAGCAATAAGGTACTTCAAGCTCTTTAGGACACTGTGTTGCAATTTTATAAGACATCTAAAGTCTCTGAGTCAGGGGCATGAAAAGGTTTAGTTGTTAATAAAATGATTTTCTCAGTTAATACTTTCCCCTCCTATAACCACTCTTAATCTTATTAGCTGTAGACCAAACTGTAGTTTCAAGCAGTTTCAGTTTGCTCAAGGCTTGAGTTTTTAGCTCTGTTTAGCTTTAGTGTGCCAAAGAAATAACAACATTGATGTTACTTCTATACCTTTGCACTTTTTACCTATTTTTATTGATAAGCATAATTTAATTTGAAGACTGTAATATCCACCTGCAGCAAGAAATGTACAAAAATGTAAAAAATCCCATTCTGTTTACACCCACAGAGAGAGAACTCTGGGAAGCGAATACTCAAATGTTTATTACTCTCTGTGAAAGTCCAACTGGATATAATCTCTTCAACATGTGACAACTAATCGCTCTACTATTCATTCTTTCTGTGGGCCTAGCCATAGGAAATTTACTGTACTTCTTGGAATTTAAGATGCTTAGAAATATTATTTGCACAACTTTTGCAAGTTTTGTCTTAATGAAAATTACCGTCACTAGAGAGAACTATACTCTTCTTGATCAACACACACCTAATCTGAGGCTCCAGAACAGAGCTTTCTGTTTTTTTAATAATGCCACTTGCATGAATTCCTACATCAACATAGTGATAACAACCTAGAGAAAAAGAGAACAGTTTGAAAACCATGCTTCTAAGACCATTTTTATGTGAGTATGAGGTATTAAGAAAAGATAGTGTGCATGTATTACTTCCCATAATAATGAAAGTTAAACACCGCAGATAAACTTCCACAATAACACAATCCAAAGTAATAATAATGCGGAAAAAGTCATTAAACTGAAAATATGATGCCTGAAATATTGAAGTAGTTATGATTTTTTAAATGAAAATATTAGATTTTGTCCAGCCTTTGCAATTATCAAAGCTTTCTTAACCTGGAATTGTAGCTGTTTAAAAATGTAAAAATATGAAATGAAATGGTTAAAAAAAGAATTTTATCGGTCCAATGAAAAAAGAATTATGGTCAGAATGAAAACGAAAAAATGCAACAAATGCATATTATAAGCAACAGAATTTGTTGAACTTTAGTGTTTATTAATTTATTTAACAAAGCACAGAAGTCAAACTTAAGAACTGAAGTTAGAACAACCCATTGTTTCTAAAGGGGATACAGTTTTAAATCCACAAGTATACAGTTATGAACTTGATCCAGGCTTGTCATTAGCTGTGAACGAACTAGTTAGCCCTGAGGTGATTGAGTTGCCTGTCCGGATCCCAGATAACATCAATGAGGCAGTACAGGAGGAAATGAGAAGTCAATGCTACTTCTGCCGGCCAGGATATATGGGAAAATGAGATAGAGGCTATTGGAAGAACATATTTTTCATACATCATTAAGCTGATGAGAAAAACTAGTATATCTGCTTTGTAACTGGATTTTGTGTAATGTGATTACACTATTACTTAATTTATATTTATATTTCTTTTAACATTCACACTAATAATAATGTTAACTTTCTTGAAAATCATTTAAAAGCATTTTAAAATAAAGGCATTAGCATGATAATTTGTTCTGTTCTGTGTGATGTGGTCGGATTTAAAAAAGATTTCAGCCTATCATGACTGCCTTTACAGTAGAACATACAAAGGGACATCCAAGTTACATTTTGTCAGCTATATACATGCTGTAACCAAAATATTTTACAACATATGAATACTGTACAACATTTCAGTTTGAGGTCATCCTTATCAAAGGTATATCTTTACACACTCAATATAAGAAAAACTAAAGTTTCAAAATCTCACAAGGTTGTACCTACTGTCTGGTTTATAGGCAACATGTACAGTAGTTGAAAATTAAGCTTTCTTTCAGTTTTTGTACCCATTTAATATATTCCAAAATCTAGAGGTTTTGCACCAACAATCATGTTTTTGTTTCACGATTGTTAGGATGGCACCAGTGTTATCGTACTGTCGAAAACACATCTAATATGCACAAACCATAAGCAATTTCTGCACTGGATTGAAGAGCTTTGAATGCTGTGCTTGTCCACGTGAAAACAGACACTCCTCTGACCTGCTCGTCATTGACCACATCACAGGCACCGCAGCCCATACTGGACGTGCAGTGTCTATTGGAGGAGAGAGCACTGCATGCCTGCAAGCACCTGGGAGACCACAGGGATCACTTTATGGTTGGGAGCTAAGAGTCCTGGCCAACCGGTACCACCCTACCCTACCCTGAGGTGAACAGATCATTTTACTGGCAAGACATACAGTACATGCAAAGATACAGAACCCTGGCACTTTCAACAGTGTCAGCAGGAATCTGCCAGCTGCAGTGCACGTTTCAATCGGGGCCACCTGGAGTTAAATTTGAGATCACTTGCTGTGAGTTTCTCGCCCAGTAAAATGGCAATTTCAAGCTCTTAATCAAAAAACAAAAAATAAAGGTAATAGAAGGAACTGTTCACCTTAAAATTAAAGGTTTTATTTTGTATTATGATGTTTAAGCCCCTATATAAAGATAACTTTTAAATCCATGAATGAACATTCAACATAAACTACAAGAATGAATTGAATACTGTAAATAATTTATAAATCCCAAAACAACGGCCCTGTCAAAAGAGAATTGTTTCTAAACATGAATAATTAAAAACTACACAACCTCCTCATGGGTAAACATGACCAGGTTTATTGGTTGCTTTATTTATCAAAGCTGTAGGCACTATTCACAGCAGCCTGGTAAAAAGATGATACTCAAGTGTACACAAGCAGTGGTTTGTAATATTGTCCAACCACTCTAATGTCTCAATGAGCATGTGGCTCCTGCCGTTTTCCTCTAAGATGGGATTTAAATGTAACCAAAAAATACTTGTTGTTGAATAGCAGTGGACTGCAAACCTAATAAGCTCCCTCCCCAAAGGGTGTCAGTTCCACACCGTGCTTATGCCACAGACTACAAGATGATATGCAGGATGACAACAATTAGGCAATAAAAGCTCCAGTGCCAAAAGGTTGGGTCTGGTATCTAAATATTGTCTAAAATGTTGTTTTAACCTTTGACAGTGAGCCTCACCTCATTAAGATGCTCCAGGGGACATCCTGATAAGCTGACTTGAACTGAAGCAGAAAAAGCACTAGAACATGGAGGTGTACAATATTACTGAGGCTTCAGTTAATTAGAGGAGAAGCAAAATGTAAAAAAGTAATTAATTTGTGGCAAAACCAAGATGGTAACAGAAATGTACAGTACTTAAACCCCCCTTAAAAGATCTGGTTTAATAAGGTTTAAAACATTGCATTATAATGGACAACTGCAATGTATTCCAGCTATCAAAAGTACCATAGAAATCATTAGCACGTTTAAAGCATACTGTGTCACCAAGGGATCTCTTGAGGAACTCTTGGGTACACACGACATTGCATAGCTCTCAGTATTCTAAGACTTCTACCCAATACATTTTTAACGATGCTCCTGCAGGACCATTTGGAGTATAAGGTATTTTTCTCAGAACTGTTATGCACCTTAGTTGTTAACGTGATACTGAGCATACTGCTGTGCATGTTTCCTTAATTTCTAAAACTTTCTGGTTGACACAGGTGAGCCTCTTTAAGAAGCCAGTATTGGAAGAATTGATTTCAGGCCTCAGTGTAGTTTAAGAATTGAGAGATCAGATTAGTTGATTTTAATGGAATGCCAAGATGTTACTGGGTTTAGGAATTCAGCTGTGAACTGGCTGCCTATACAAAGGAGTCAAACCACAGATCTAATGCTGGGAACTTGTTAGGCGCTTCACTTTAGGAGAGATGCAGATCTAGAAATGACAAGGAAATAGACAAGCAAATAACCAAGGCTGTCCATTCCATGTCCACTGGAAATCATCCTCAATCCTTAACCACTGGAAATAACCCAGCAGCTTCTGAACACAAAGACTAACTGAAGATTCCTTGAAAGATTTCACTGCAATTCTCAAATTCATTTTGGTCAAATGCGCCTTTATCATCTACTCTGAGATGTAAGTTTTGCTATTTGATTTTCTATTTAATAAGCTGGAGCATATTGGCACCTTCTCAAAAATGACAACAAAGTTATCAATAATAACTAGTGACCATATTCACTGGATATCGCATACTGTACATGTTCAAACTATTTTATCAGCTTTTTACGGCTGTTATGTACTGTTCTGAATATGTCTTCAGTGCAATGCCTTTTTTACCAATTATTTCTGTTTTAAAGGTCCAATCATAATTTATACAGTAGTCTGTAATTCTTTTACAGCATATCCTAATATATATATATATTATATCTAAGTAGAATAAATTATAGTTATTATGCAACTAAAATGCATTGCAATTAATGTGGCATAAAACCAAATCTCACTAAAGAGATAATTAACACTGCTTAATAAAAGTAAATCATTCAATCAATTCATCCTCTACCAGGCAGTCACCATTCCTTGTATAAGGGTCACAGAAATCCAGTGTTTCTCCTGCAAACTCTAAGGTAGAACTATACCATGGAAAGAGCTCCAGTTCATCACCAGGCATGAACACACAACTTTATAGGCACCAATTATCCTAGCTAGCATGTCCTGGAAACTCCACATGAATGTGCAAACTGTACACCCCAGTCCAGAATCAAATCTAAGATCCAAAAGTCATTTAGCACGCCACTGTGCTGTCTCTTCCAGATAAGGTGAATATTGTATATACTGTACAATGGGATGTATACTTTTTTTTCATTTAATCAATTAATATTGGGCAAAACAAATAATTTAGACCAGATTCTGTTCCTTATTCAGTGCAATTTAACACAAATACAGAAGTCTGGTCTCTCACATATACTACCAACAGAGTCCTTTATATAAATTTAATATTTATTTCCACTTGTTATACAGAGATGCACAAAGAATCTGCCAGTACATGAAGCTTGCACATGGACAGATCTACGGGTGTTTTCCCCCATTACGGTTAACCCGTGCCTCTCTATAGCCTAAATTAAATGCAAAATAACACGTTTATCTTTATAATTTAGTCTGAAAGTCTGAAATGCAATTCTTCACAATTGACACGACACATTTCCACGTAGGAAACTATTGAAATGCAAAAAAGACAATAAAAAGACAGATATAAACCAAAAATGTATTGGGAACTCATCGTAATACTTGTCTGAAATGCAGGATGCCGTTTAACAACACAATTAAAGGAATACCATTCAGCGTGTGTAATGTAAAAGCCACTGGGATCACTGAGCTACCCTGGCGAATGTAGCGGTGTAAACTCAAAGCAGAAACAATAAGAGGACAATAGAACTATAATTAATTCTAAGCGCACCTAAAATGTATCTAACACTTAACAAATAGACTTTATTGTTTTATCGTTATGTACTGGTTCACGGTTACTTGCAACAGGTGTGGTTTCAATGAAGGGAAAACAAGAAAGCATGTCGTTCGATATTTATTTAACCTTTGTATTGGCTTCTTCAACCCCGAACCGTCTCGGTAACGTTCAAGGAACAACAAAACTCAAACTTCGTGGTAGATGCAAAGTCATAGGCATACTTCTGGAGCAAACCTGTTAAAATGTTGAAAACTAAGAATGCTTCCCCAGAATTGCATAAAAAAGCTAAAAGGGATGACGTTAACTTTCATGCAAACAAAATAGTTACAATACTATTTCTACTGATCTTTACTTACAGTATTACTGCATAGAACACGAAGCATGTAAAACTGGTGAATGGAAAGGCTAGGTTACAGGTATCAGAATGCTAGAAAATTCATCTCAGCGCATACAGTATGATCTGTTATTGTTATTTTCTCATATTTCATGGAGAAAAAAACACTTCTCCACAATGCTTATTTCTAATCCTGAGAAATCTGAAAAATCTTTGCTGCTAGATTCAGTTTATTCCTTAAACGTTTAAATACAATTTCAAAGAACCCCACTTTTGTAACATGAATCGCCCGTCACATAGTAAACTATGCACGAAGTAATTAACACACGTCTACGGCAGTGAAGGATATACACACGGTAGACTTTAACTGTATTCTCTTGAACGTGAGATGTTATGGTGCACAGATCAGATGAAACCGGTACTCAGACCGGAAAGAAAATACTGTTTTAGTAATTCACTTTTACGCCGGTTTTGTAATGGTTTTGTACTCAACGGTTTTCTCCATCCATCCAAAACCTAATTCTTTTATAATCCCCAACGTTTACAGATGGAACTGATTTTTACCATTTAGTCGAAACTCCCCGAGATCATTTTCCCGAATGGCACCATCTGTCAAAGAGGCGTGAAAGTTTATTTTCCCTCAGTAAACTAGGGATAAACAGTTTTGACAAGCCGTACATACCGACTACGGTGAGTAGCATGTTATCCAGAAGCAAAGCAATGAAAACGATCAGAAGAATTAGCCTCCTGGACTGCCTCCCTTCCCTCAAGCATCTAAAAAGACTGAACTCCCGTAGCGTTTCAAATCCACCCATCTTGTACAGTCCGCTAAGGAGATATTCACTCTGCAACCAAAAAGCATTCGTTAGGTTCACTCCGCTCACAGCTCATTCTAAAAGAACCAAGCAAGGCAGCCAGACAGTTTAAGACCATCGTAGGCAACCGAAAGTGATTATTTGCAAAAGGCAGTCTTGTATAATAAAATAGAAATAAAGCAGCAGAACATTCTTAAGATGTGTTTCAAAGGTTACTTTAAAGCTTTATATTTACAGAAATATTACAGATGGAGTTTTGTATAATCGTTTTTCACGATCGTTTCGTTTAATTATGAATGTAAAAGTCATGTAGTTGATTTTTTGTGTCTGTTTGTGCTCCTATTTTTTACGTGATTTTTTCTTAAGGCAAAGAAAATTATGTAGTCCGTAAATGTAAGTAGTTATTTAACAAAGCGATTATACTTCTGGAACAAATAAAAAAATCAATATCAGCAAAGCCACTTGGATGCTATTTGTGTAAATGCAATGTAAAGCATCTTACCTTGAATACAATCCGTGAACATTTAAAAGTCACTTTTGGTTCTCATTGCTTCTCCAGAGGCAATAAAAAGAAAGAAATATTGTAACTGGGGAGGTGTAGTTACTTGTCTAGGCTCTGACGTCATAGCACCCTTATCATTCATGACAATGATCAGCATTGCCGGCTACCGCAGGAGCTGCATTGAAGTGTGAAGCGCAGAGATCACAGAGGCGGCTCCAGAAATAATTATTAAGGGGGCTTAGCGTTTGAGGAGTGGAACCAAGGTGAAAATTTGGGGTTAATGTGCTCCGATGTTTGCTTAGGTACTATAACAGTCGTCATCTCTGAAAGGCACTAATGCAGCAGATCCTGTATACAGAGCGCCTAAATGTTTTTTTGGATGAGAACGTTAATCAATACATGCTAAATCTGGTCGCACAATATTACTACTAGGACTAAAAAAAAACATCTTGAAAAGTGAGTGTATAAATTATTAACCCAAAATTAAAACCAAAACATTTCTTGTTTTTTTTTAGAAACTATTTGGATGTGATTTGGTCATCATTCCATGTAGAAAACGTATAAATTGTGGACATTACGAAAACAACACTAAATAAAGTGGACTGAACAGTAACATATAATTAAGCTCTAGGTAAAATCCTGGGTATTATGCATCAAATACATTGTTCTGATCAGTTTTCAACACATTGAAACCGATAACCTGACTTTTAAAGGCAATATCCTGGCCTATTTCAAGAAATCTTTAAATGATAATAATAATAATAATAATAATAATAATTGCTTACACTTATATAGCGCTTTTTCTGGACACTCCACTCAAAGCGCTTTACAGGTAATGGGGACTCCCCTCCGCCACCACCAATGTGCAGCATCCACCTGGATGATGCGACGGCAGCCATAGTGCGCCAGAACGCTCACCACACATCAGCTATCAGTGGGGAGGAGAGCAGAGTAATGAAGCCAATTCACAGAGGGGGATTGTTAGGAGGCCATGATTGATAACAGCCGATGGGGAAATTTGGCCAGGATGCCGGGGTTACACCCCTACTCTTTTCGAGAAACACCCTGGGATTTTTAATGACCACAGAGAGTCAGGACCTCGGTTTTACGTCTCATCCGAAGGACGGCGCCTGTTTACAGTATAGTGTCCCCGTCACTACACTGGGGCATTAGGACCCACATGAGCCGCAGGGTGAGGGCCCCCTGCTGGCCCCACTAACGCCTCTTCCAGCAGCAACCTTAGTTTTTCCCAGGAGGTCTCCCATCCAGGTACTGACCAGGCTCAAACCTGCTTAGCTTCAGTGGGTTGCCAGTTGTGAGTTGCAGGGTGATATGGCTGCCGGCATAATAATTCCTTACAGTTATATAGCGCTTTTCTGGACACTCCACTCAAAGCACTTTACAGGTAATGGGGACTCCCCTCCACCACCACCAATGTGCAGAATCCACCTGGATGATGTGACGGCAGCCATAGTGCACCAGTATGCTCACCACACATCAGCTATTAGTGGGGAGGAGAGCAGAGTAATGAAGCCAATTTATAGATGGGGACTATTAGGAGGCCATGATAGGTAAAGGCCAATGGGAAATTTGGCCAGGACGCAGTTCTGTTCTTCAGAAATGCAAAATTCTTCAAGTGAAACCCACAGTTTAGTCAGCTTTGAGCATTAAAAAAATCTCATTGTAAAACTGGTCACATAACAACCAACAACACCTGAAACAGGCTGAAATGGTGAAAATAATTTTTTCAAGGACACCAATAATATCTCATGTAAAACATGAGATAAAAGTTTGTGTGCATGGCAGGATATTATAAAGTCAATATAATTTTCCTCCAGTCTTCCTCCATCCATACACTGACACAATCTGAAGAAAAGATCTGTCTTTGTCCCCTTTCATGCTGTTGCAATGATCCCGTTGATGCTCTGTGAAATGTGCAGTCCTTATTATACAAGCATAAGCATTCAAAGTCAGACATTGTAAGCTGGCTCTAAATCTCTTTGGCATGAGTATTCTCCATGGTCAAGTTATACAATAGGTGTGATGTAATTGTGTCTCCCATATTTCTGTTGTATGCTACAGTACGTTTCCTTGGTCCTAGAATAATGATGTGATTTTACTGAAATCAGGTTGTAGTTCTGTAATAAACAAGGTGGGCTGAACAAACATGTCTGTCATATTTTGTTTTATGTAGAAAATGATAGACCACATTTGTGGCCTACTGTGTACCTGCATCATCCTCTGTGCCACATATGAAAGGCTGTTGATCCAATTACTCAAGGCTGGGTTTTTGCAGCAGTGTAGGTCAGTCATTTGTAAAGCTTTGAGCTTTTTGACTAACAACATATCAAGTTCAGTGGTCTATTCTTTAATCCCGTTTTAATCTTTATTAATTAGCATTACAATACGTCACAATACTTTATTTAGCATGAGACATACTTTAGTTCTGTCTTTCCTTTTCTGATGTTTTGCTACTTACGGTCAGATTGTCATGTGCTTCAGGACTGCACTTGCTGTGGAGCCCTTTCAGTGTAGTTCAGCTGTATAATTAAAGCTGGTTTATCTATTCTATTTACTCCATAAAACTAATAGGTGATAAAATGAGAATTTTATTGTTTTATTAGTGTTCAAGGAAATATTGTGAATTGAAAAAATGAAATATAAGAAAATACACACAATAGTTAAAAAAATACAGTTTGATAGCTTGCTTGTGAGGACAGGTCAGTTCAATGACAGACAGACAGATCATTTTTTTCATTTAATGCATTGTAATATCACCACAAGTACTAACAACTAATCCCTTTCATATTTGTTGTGTAGAAATTCGAGTGTCACATCTGAAAATACTAGCAAGAAAATCTAGAAGAATTTTATAGATGCTAATCTTAGTGGTTTTGGCAGATGAGAAGAGATACTGTGGTAGAAAAGACTGTGGTCTTCTATATGTCTACAGTTTGCAGATGAACAACAAATGTCACAGAAAAATAGTTGACCTTTGAGCATTTCAAAGCTCTCACTGCAGACTTACAGTGTACACTTGCTACCTGTGGGCTACACAGTCTGGTAATGGACAAAGAAACTATTGTAACAGAGTGCTGTGATGCAGATTCTGTAATGGGCAAGTCTGATGTACAGTACAGTACTACCGACATGCTGGTCCACAGATATCATGCCTTTCATTGAGAGATGCCTTGTCATAACCTACAGTATGTAGTGAAGGAGGTCAAAGTGTAGAGATTAATTTTCATGGACTGTTAGCATTTATCAGCCAGCTTTCAATATGTGAAACATTTGAATCATTGCAACAGACAAGAACTGTAGGTGACATTCCATGCCTTCCAGAAACAAGATGGGCATGTGAGTGGAGAATTGTTTCAGAAAATTGAAGGTTTCTAATAGAAGTGTTTATAGCTAATGGTATTGCTAGTTTGTGTGAGTTTGAATTTCTTTTGTGTATCAGTAAAATGCTCAGCAACGTCTTGCAGTATGCTCTGCTTTATCCTGCACATGATATCAAGCAAGAGATTAGTCAAAAAAGATGAGAAGTTTAAATGTTAATGGGAACTTTGGTCAGACATGGCTGATTTGTACGATGACTGCATTTGTTTAGAACTTCCTGCAAAGAAAACAGAAGAGACAAGATCTAGTAGAGTTTGTGTTCTCTGAGTTACAAAAATTCTGAGAGCCACAAACTTTCCAAATCTTTTAAATTCACCTTAGCTAACATTTCCATTACTAAGAGTTTTAGTTTCGAAGCCTACTTTACTGCATTAAAGAAAGTAAAATCATTTAAGAGCTACAGTGTTGCAATGAAGAATTTCAAGCTCGATATCTATTTTGTTCAGTGCAAAATGTTAAACTCAAGAAATGTGTTATTCTTAATTTTTCTTATCATTAATTTCTCTAGCAATTCGAAATTTTGACATTTGATTATTTGAAATTTGTGAAATTCAAATATTAAAACTGACATTTCATGCTCTTTTTTATTCCTGGTGTTGATATAATGTGGTGCAAGTCAGCACACGTTAAGCATGTTGAGCTCCTCTCTTCATTATTTATTGAAGCTGCTCCTGGTATTGGTGAATAATTTCTAAATAACTGAGATGAATGAAAAGCAAAAGAGAATTGAAGTAAATAGGATAAACCAGTTCACTGTTATTTATGGAAATATTCTTCTTTTTCCCATCTTGTGGATATACCTCCCTCATGTGGTTGATGTCATAACTACAGTTGCATTGCCACAGCTTTTCAAAATATAACACTACTGTATAGAATCACAGTACATAAGCTTTGTAGTCGCCCTCCCTCCTATCCTAACATTTTAATTTTTTGAAAAGGTGAGAAAGCAAAGTATGAAATAATTGCTATTTTGTTTTCGAGAAATCAGCTGTAACCTACATGAATCAAATATACTGTATGTGCTGTCACGTTAGTGTTTGCCCACAGGAAACACAGCAGGTGAGGTCCCAGAACCTGATCAGCACTGTGCTGCACAGTCAGGATGCCATCAGTCAATACAAGTGAAGTTCTGTAGCATCTAGACACACCTACTTAGACCTCCTCATTGATCACTGACAGTGTGTTTACCTTGCCAGGTTACAAATTGCTTGCTCTGAACAAACCAGATAGAGAGTGATGGTCCTCTTACTTACAGTAGTTCTACCTCCAGCATACTGAAGGTACAAAGGCATTGTTTTCTTAATAAGTGGTACATATTGATTCATTTCTGTATTAATCACCAGGCTTGACTTCCAGTGGGTTAAATTACCTCTTCAAATGTGCCCAGTCAGCCATCTCAGTAATGAGCCAATATCCGTTACTCATGTAACAGTCAGTCACAATGAATGATCAAGCAATCAAAATGACATGACAAACTTATCTTAAAAATCAGAATCATAAATCACATTTCTTAATATAGCCAGATATATAACGGAGTGCTAGGTTTCTTCTGGTGCTCACTACAGTATACTGTACATACCGGCACCCATCAACAATTCTAAAGAATTTCAAAGGTGGATCTGAGACTGATGCCATAGTTGGAGGAAGGAGGGTTTTGATTGATGACATGATTGATACATATTTCTTGCATTAAGTATTCTTGTGATTATCATACATCTGTACTTTCCCTTGCATGAAGCCAACTTCATCTTCAGTGAATTGGCAATGTGTTAAGGTAATAATAGTTACATGTAAAAAATATATATTGTTTTTCACCATAAAGGATCTCAAAGCTCTTTAGATATAAGAGGAGACCCATTCAATCCATCACTGAAGTCGAGCACCCATCATCTGGGTAACACACGTATCCATTATGCACCAGCATTCATACACGGGACAACATACATGTACTGTATCTACTACAGAAGTGATATAGAAATTCCCAGCAGGAGATTTTGTAAGCATAATTTATGTATTCATTTTGGAATGGCATTATTTCTCTGGGTACCTTGTTTTCTGGTGATGTGCTCTTCAGGTCTTGGTGACAGCAAATACTACTACAAATTTAAAATTAACTTTAAATTTGCACAGCTTTGTCCCACACAGTTTGCCCACCTTAACACGTTCACTCATGATGTGAATGAAGTGTTTTAATTGGTGCCCCATGATACAGCAAGAAGAAACAATGAGACACATGAAAAACAGAACAGCAGTGAAATGTGCATTTATTCTGCTTTACAAGGACAAGCAAAGAGAACAAAACTGTTATAAGGGTATCACCTTGACGTAATTTCAACTGCAGTGCAGACCTGTTCGTGGACATTACAGACCTTCAATCTCTGCAGAAGAATTCACTTACAGTATGTTGTTTAATTAAAGTGTGAGTGCCACTCCTAAGGGTTTAGTGATAAGATGTAATGTGTAAAACTGGGAATCGTTCTGTGTAACAACTAGAATGCTGTAATATCCGTATTTCTCTAAAGCTCTTCAGTGCCTTATAACCATTGTACTATTTATCATAATTACATGTTACATGTTTCTCTAATGATCTCTTTACTTAACATGACAATATATATATATAAACACATTTCTGTATCCTGATCTGAACAATCAGAAATTATATAGAATTTGTGTAACTTAGATTTGAAAGTATCTTGACTTGTGTTCTTTAACCTTTGGTTAGTCATGTATTTTCCACCTTGATTTTTGTTCAATCAAGTTGATTGCTGTTGTATATCTAAGTGAATGAAACTGCACCTTAAATATTAATGCAGAATAGATGCCTGCAATTGAAAGTAAACGGGCATCATATTGTAATGAATGAAATCAAACTCCTAGCAATCAGGTGCTTAATATTTTATCTTAGCAAATCTTTCAATAGTTAGGAAATTTAAAAGAGTAATGTTATATGGAATCAACTGTATTTTTACACTGTACACTGTATTTTTAAGCCATAAAAAAGGCCATAAGTTAAAGGTCTTGATTAACCTGTGCTACACTAGACAGCATAAAACTGGAGGTAATTAACAGTAAATAAATGAATAAATCTGGCGCATGGTTTTAACAAGATCAAATACTGTTATTCAACTTTTTTTTTTCCTGCTGGATTTTGATAATTTTCACATTATTGATCAACACAGCAGCTTTGTAGAACTTCTTTTCAAACACCTCTCTCATTTTTTCATTGTTTTATCAGAGATCTATTCCCGGATTATAAATATTATATTATATGAGACTATATTATTATATATTCTTGATTCTGACTAACAAACCAGTTTTATTGAAAAACAACTATAATCAATAATGAAACCTCATCAAAACTGAAATGAGAACATCTTTAGCAAAGCATCATTAATCATTTGCTGGAGAGGCAAATGGTTGAAAAGGATACTTTGTGTGTTTGGTAAATAT
This sequence comes from Lepisosteus platostomus, assembly GCF_059453375.1. Classification (NCBI taxonomy): domain Eukaryota; kingdom Metazoa; phylum Chordata; class Actinopteri; order Semionotiformes; family Lepisosteidae; genus Lepisosteus; species Lepisosteus platostomus. The sequence goes on along the minus strand of NC_142616.1, from coordinate 32,604,164 downwards.
TATACAGCATGGGATTGCTTTCAAGCTGTGACTGGATGCAATTCTCTTGTCATTTATCTACTACCAACCAAATATAATTATGTGTAACCTTTTGGATGTTCTTGAAGATAACTGAGATGATCATGAGCATTGAGATGCTAATCTTGCCAGAAAGATAGGGCCACTTGAATGAAGTTTTGTTGCGCTTAAGGGCCTAGAAGGTTTGATATACTAAGATGGGCTAACCTCCCTGTGTTATAGTAACCCCAACATAGCAAACCAACACAGCAACCTGTGAATAAGACTATCTGCTCTCTCCTCAGAGGGGTCAGCATCTACTGGTTAGTTTCATCAAGGGTTAAGAAGATTTGGATTAGCAATCAGATCAGACTCATTGATCTTCGCTGCTCTTTATCTCAAGTCATGGTGAAGTGTGTACTTTTAGAGTCTTTCTGAAAAGAACAATGAAACCTGCCATTTACTTAATTTTCCGAAAAATCCCCACGCCCTCACTTCGGCTTTTGCTAGCCTTCATTTACCAAGATGAATCTGGATTATTGTTTGTTAGAAAGATAGATACAGTATATATATATACAGTATATTTCCCTAGAGGTGAAATAAAGAAAAACTCAAAAACAAACAGGTTTGTTCTTTAACAGACAATACCTTTACAAGTAAAAGCACAGCACTGGTGAACTCCCCTGAGTTATATTACGTTTGTAAGCATTTTGCCAAATTATTCATGCAATGAGGTGATAAATCCACCTGTATTCCTATTGTGGACTCATTTTTAATTACATATTCACGTTTGTTATTGCTACAAAACTAGCAATAGGCCTCCACATGGATTTCCTAGCAACTGTCTCAAACCCTTTCACCTTCCTTCATCTCTTCATACTTCTCCACCATCCCACCACTAATGCACCTAATAAACCTGCGGTGACAGCTGATGATTCGGAACTGGCCTAGCTTGAAGGCCATAGACATGATGGCCATTCCTATGATGATGAAGAGTGATGTAAGAAGGAAAAACTTGGGATGATTGGGCACTATGTCGCCGAAGCCAATGGTGGTCAAGGTGATGAAGCAGAAGTAGAAGGCATCGAATGTATTCCAGTCTGTCTCCCAAAGTGGCAGAGTGAGGGCCCCAAGAAGGATGTAGGCAAAAACTACCACCAAGATGACAGCCATAGGCACATTAAGCTTGTCCAGCTCCTCACCTATCCCAGAGAAATCCCATATGGAGAACCCTTTGGGAGAGGCCATCTGGTTGAGCTCAGGACAGGAACAGCTGCGCTTCAGAGGACCAAAGGAGAATTTTTCTTTGGCTATGATTTTGTCAAAGATCTCAGCATAACGCAGTTGCACAGACTTGCGTTTCACTGAGGACTGTGTACGAAGCACATGCTTTATATCCATGGGTTCCCTGATGACCACATCTTTGCTGAAGTTGTAAGTCCGAGAGGCAGACTCCTCCTTGGACTTCCTGTCACATTTGCCCAAGCTTGTGAGGCAAGAAGGGAACCTGCACATCTTGTGTATGCAGTGGTAGGTCTTGGAAAGTAGGATAGCCAGTATGTCACCCACATCTGTGATGACAAGAAGCATGAGGGGAATGCCTATCATGGCATAGAGGATACAGAACACTCTTCCTATCAGGGTGACTGGATAGATTTCCCCATAACCTGGAACAACACAAAACAACAGTTATCCTTTTCAAACATGGTTTAAAGACATTAATTTAATTATCTCTTATAGTGAGGGGCAGTGCTTTATTGTGCATTACGTTTGACAGCAACAGAAAAAGTTTTAAAGATTTAGATCTTTAGTAAATCTCAGAAGTTATAAATGCTTTGTTGCCTCCGGATTTAAAAAAAGAACATTATCTCAAGTTATCTGACAGAGTATTTACAAAATGTCAAGATGTAATGCAGAAGTATAACAATGCACAAAAGAAAGAAAATGTTCAGGGGAATAGCTGCGTCAGCATGCGTAGGCTGCAAAGGAACAAGTAATAGGTTTATTCCATGCTGAAAAAAAGAAGAAAGAAAACACAACGTTTCAGCCGTGGAGCCTTTTTCAGGTGTCAAAGAAGAAGGCTCCACAGCCGAAACATTGTGTTTTCTTTCTTCTTTTTGTCAGCGTGGAATAAACCTATTGTTCCTTTGCAATTAAAGAAAAAGTACAGTTTGAGAACTCGGATACTTAGTTGTATCCGAGTACTTATGTTGCAGGCAACAGTGACACCTACTGGTGATAACTGGTGTTTCTGCCTAGCGTTCAATTATCATCATTTTTATTCACATTATGTGAAATATAGACGTAAGATAGATAAAAGTGCAATAATATGCGGCTTTATTGTAAGCCGACAATTTGTGTGCTATTTAACTCTAAGTGCGTCGGTCTTGGCAATGCAGCCATAAAGTTGATTTATTCCGCTGGGGGTTACTTTAAGAATGCCAAATTGTCAAGGTAAAAGGGAACACTGTGTTGTCTCAGCCGTGAATGGCAGCTAGACTCAGTTAAACAATCACAACTGATTTAGAGCTATGAAAAGAGAAAATGGTTATTGCTGTTTTTTTGCTAAAATATTTACTGTAAAAGGTGGGTACTACAATGCTGTGATTTTGGTTTCCTAGAAATAGGCAAACGTTTTTCCATTACATTTACTTGCGGAGTAATAAAAGTTAATTAAGGTAAATAAGAATGTTACAACTACTTATTTTCTGATTTGCCAAACTAAACTATTACCAGAGCATTATTCCAAACTCAATAGGCGTAAATTTTTTTTTATTAATTAATCTATTGCAGAAATTAAGAAGAAAGTCATGTTCACTCATTCTCTGTAAAAAAATGGGAAGCCATATTTATGAAGCTCATAATGTATGTCTTGTGGTTAAGAGCAAGGTTTGGATTGAGACTGTTAATCGTCATTACGGAAAGGCAAACTGCATTACCATTTTAAAACATTGTTGTTTGCCATTTGTGGGTTTCCTGTTTGGGACAAAATGCAATTAGCCTGCTGTTTCTGATCCTGGTATCATATATCAGTTGTGAGCACACTTCCTAATCCATTAGCATACAGCTATCATTACTCCATTTTTCCAGGGAAATAAAACAAAACCTCACATTTAAGGGGCACTTATGGTATGCACAGAAAGACTTTAATACAACACGGAGCATTTTAAATTGTGCAAGTGTAATATACAGACACAAATTGTTTTTCTTCTTACACTTTGTAATTATAGGTGTTTTTATTCTCATAAAGAGAATTGGAAGATCTCCTGAATGGCTCCTCTATTAAATGATTCTATCTGGAATGCAGGATGAGTACTATAGCTTGGAGAGGGCAGGCTTCAATCCAAGACGGGTTTTACACTTTGTGGTGCAGTAGCTCCAGGGGCTACTGCCCAATTGCTTGGGTCATGGCAGGGCAGAGCTGATTTCAGACTGATCGCTTACCACCAGTCGTCCATTCTCTGCTATAAAGACCTTACGAAACTGGGTGTTAGCAAAAAGCATTGCTGCGCAGGTAGGGTTAGCACAAAGCCTGAAAAGACTTCACATCATACACTGAGGAATTAAAATAATTCAATCCCCTTAACTTTAAAAAAAGAATCTGTAAGGACTTTGATTCAGGAATTTAATGGAACTGAAAACATTAACCTAGGCTTCTGCTCTGTCTAAAACACTGCTTTATTTCATTACTTGAATGACAAATTTGTTTTATCATTGTTCTTCCACATCACTTTTCTACTGTTGTGCATGTTTTGAACAGTCAGGCAGCATCTGTTAATTAGAGCTGTGACCTAGGAAAAAAAATTCTGATGTGGTTAAATGTGCCACATGTTTTTTTTTTCTATCCAGCTACAGTACATGTGGTGCTCCCTAATCCTGTGTTTTGTCCCTATGAAAAGCTTTATTTTTTAATAGTAGCCATAGACAACATTGTTAGTCTTACATAAGGAACGAATGCATTGTATAGCCAGTGATATTGACAATGGATAATCAATCTATAATACTATAAAATCCACCAGATTGTGGAATCACCTGATCATGTTTGGGTTATTTAAAGGAAATAGATACCATAGTCCCAAATTATTCTACCCATACTGGGAGTTGTTGTAAGACTAGCTGTAAGACTAGGTTGCTTTAATCATTGAGTTCTCATATACTGTATACTGTAGTATTGTTCAAGAAATAAATTTGTCTATAAGTAATCTATGCTGTTTGAACATCGTTGGATTTCATCGTTTAAAATCTTAAAAACTATAATTAGTAACTTTATTTTTAATTTCTCTTGTTTGCTCATCCCATAAAAGCAAATAATAATAATATAGCTTGTTCTACTAGTTCTACAAACCCGTTACTAGTTACATTCAGACAGGTACTGTCTAATTATAATGCAAAACTTTACTATATCTTAATTTAAATGACAGTACCAATGAACCCACGCTTTGTTCCATGGGTTTCTATGACAATTGTATATACTTTGATTCATTCAATGCAGCCCCTTAAACTAATTTAGATTCTAATTTAAATAATGCAGAATATGATAAAGCAGACATTTAACGAGAATGCAAAATTCAAAAATTGCCTTGCATGTTTTTTACTGCCCTCACAAGAATTAAGAGACTTACCTACTGTTGTGAATACTGTACAGCAAAAAAACAAAGCGCCAGAGAAAGTCCATCTGTCCGGCCGCTGAAACCAGACCGCCTTAAAATCTTGTAAAATCGTCTTTCCCAAGTCGGTCACCAAATGTTGCGGAGAATCGGATGCACTTACTAAAAGACAATTTCAAACAATTTTCAATTTCAACAAATCGAAATGACATTTTTCTAACTGTTATAATTGTTAAATCATTACAAAACAAAACCTATGCGTTGTCTGTTGCCGTTACTGCTAGCAGGAATAGTAAGAACTGTTCATTTATAAAACGCGCTCTAAAAACAGAAAATGAGTTAGAATGAGTGACCACTTTAACTGAACATAATGTTTTAGCGCAATAGATCCAGTAAAGAAAGAAATAAGTACCCGTGGAATTCTTAACTTTGTCCACTAGTTTGTACAAAAAACTCTGAAACTCATCGTTAGTTGAATTTGTTACAGTGTTGCCTTCTATGTGTTTAAATAACAAAGCGCCAAAAGCGGCGTATCCCACTAGTGAGAAGATAAGGCACAAGTGCGGAAATACGGTCCATAACATCTGAGAGCATTTGCATGTCACCCTCGAGGTTCGCCCTTCTTCAGGTTCAACAGACATCTTAACAGCGTCCAGCTAAGCTTCTAATGCAAGATGGAGCGCAGTACCCGTCTTGCCATTTCAGCCTGTGAAAGAATTGAATTAAAGGGCTGCAGATCTGCTGGGATGATGGTGGACCACACCATGCTTCCGCTGTAAAAAGCACTGACTTGCGGTTCCCTGAGGAGTAAGAACATTTGACTCACGCCAATCATCTCCTTAGTCTCCGCGCACACAGAAACCGTGGAGCGCTAATGGTAAGTTGCTTTTGAAATTGTATTGATTGATTTGATTTAATACGGATGTGTCAGTCATACGAATTTCTGAGGAGAGAGCAATGCTTATCCGAACATTATACATTTGAGTTTTCGACAGCTGTTAGTGAGCACCAGCAGAAGAGCATAGTTAAAAGTTTTAAGATGTATCAGTTTCAACTCCTAAAAAAGTGAGATGTACCGCTCTTATGATAACCTTTACTCGAAAAAAGAAATACACATCTGTCGTCGCTTCCCTTTACAACTGCAAATGCATTTGCATTTTTTGCTTTCTAAAATTAGTGCCGAGACAAATGTCATGAGACAAAGGAGATTTTAAGACGAGCACCTGTCCCTCTCAGCAGTGTTGCATTTGAAAACAACAGCTGGTGGATACTCAGTACATTTGTAACCACTACAGTATAAACGAGTATTCTCTAGATAAGAGAATGTCTTTTAAAAATCCGTTACTTAATTTATTCTTTTTTGCGACGTAGTCACTTTTATTTCAAACGGTTTATCTATGTATGTACATTGCAGATTTTAATTTTACACGGATGAAAGTGGAATGGAACCCCAAGACACAAATTCACAGAAATTTCAAGTTTTCATTTGGCTGTTTTTCTTCTTAGTTTTTCTGTAGTCAGCTGCTAACTGCAAACCTGACTCCATGATTACACTGTAATGTGTAAACACGTCTCCATTGAGATAAGTATTTCACATCACATAACTGTTAGCTGTGTTGCCTTCTAGAATGAAATAATATTAGGAGCACATCCATAGGCAAACAGCGACACTGCGGGAACATGTTATAGTTGAGAGACAGACAGTGTAACCTAATCGCTGTAACCCTGGTACAGCTCCAGAGATTCTATATTATTTTTTATTAATTTGGCTAATGTCTTTATCCAACTTAGTTTACTGTAAATGCAAAAAAAAATACAGCACTGCATACTGTTTTACAAAGATGTCCATCCATCCATTTCCCAACTGCATTATCTAATACTCTACATGGTCACGGGGAAGCCAAAGCCTGTCCAAGCAAGGAACAGGTGCAAGGCAGGATACACTCTGGGTGGGCCAGTCCAATGGTGGACACACACAAACACACTCACAACTTTCCTAGAAGCTAGTTAACATACCAGTCTTTGTACAGTGGGAAGAAACCTGAGCACCCAAAGGAAACCCATGCGGACAAACAAACTCCAAGCAGACAGCATCCCATGAATTGAGCCCAGGGTCTCAGCACTGTGAGGCAGCAATGCTAACCACTGCGCCACTGTGCCATCCCAAAACACAAATATATTTGCTTTATATTTTACTTATAGGTGAAGGGGTAGTAACAGGGACCTACAGCTGTACTTTTAAGAAGAACTGAGACTATGTACGCCTTGACTGTGTAGGCCTAGTTGTAAACTAGTTTGCTTACTTAAGTAAATTGTTGTTGTTTACTTACAATGCAGTGACAACATAGTGTGTACCACATTTTAGCCATTTCTTTTGTTTCCCTTTTTCATTCTGACAAAAGGATCAATTTTCTAATACGGCCTTAATGGTGACACTGGTTGTAGATTATCATACAGTAGAACCGTGCTCCTCATTTTCCGGATAGAAGACAAGTTAGTTTTAACCTGGCTTGTTTATGTAGTAGTTTACATATTATTATTGTGACAATTATTTAACCATTGAGGGAGTTGCACATTTATTGACCTCTTTAAAATAATTACAGAATCAATTAACACATACAGAAACCTACCTTTTGCAATTATAGAGGTTTCTAAATACTTCTGTAATTGCACTATTTATAACAATGTACTGTACATGCTGTCACAGAATGCAGGGCTTTCATCAATTCTTAATGCACTGTATCAGCTTCCGGACACACGAAGCTACGAAAGGCAGGGCATAAAAAGATGTCATTATTAGATCCCATTAAAAAAAATCAATTTGAGAACAACATCAAGAAAATTAACTTCTCATCGCTAATTCAAGATTCACTTCAAAGCAATTCTTCCCTCACATAAAGAAAGCTGGTAAATTGACCATAAAAGTACAGTCTGCTAAGCAGCATGCTGTTTAAGTATAATACAGAGAATCAAAGGTTAATATGTGTTATAAAGATTTTTATACATAAAGATTAGTAATTGTGATGCACTGTGTTTGTTTGAATTTGTCTGATCACTTTTGAACATTAGAGCAAAGGGTTGAGGTTTCAACGGTACTGTATGTGCTGCCTGCCTAAACTGTGAAGATTCTTCTACGGGGAGTTTGACATGGTGTTTGCATATTAAATAAACAAAATATTTCAAGTGCTGTGGAGTCAGAGCCACAACGGAACGTATGACTCAGTGCTTAGTAGGTTCAAACTAAATGAGGCTGAAAACTTTGTTGCAGCACTGCTCCCCATGCCAGTTATGGGCTTTCATATTCAGCTCTTTAATCTGGCACAGGGCCACACCTCTGCTCAAGCTTTCAGGCCATGACTGATGAAATATAGGAGTACAGAGCTGTAGCTGTGACAGACCTCATTTTCAGTGGCTCCTGGCTCCTTATCTCCATCTGAAAAAGTCACATTTTTTCAGAAACAATAACTTGCTGGAACCCAGAAACACCCTTTGTTGAAAGGAACCTGTTCTGGAGTTATGCTACTCATTATGTCAATATTTCCATTTTTATTTTCCTTATTTCCCAGATAAGCAGTGTCTGCTGGCTCACGTTCTAAGCATATTGTAGGCTGTACTTAGTGGTGGTTGTAGATGGTTATGCAGCTGTGTCAGCTATGTGTCATACAATAAGTGATTGCCAAACCCGTGCTTTGTGTTTGAAATATAGCTTTGTCTTTCTTAATCATGTAGCATCATGTACTTCTAGAGATGCTTTGTGTTGTTGGTCGTAAACTGTGCTATTGGGTCACCATGACTATTGCTGGTGACTATCAGGAACTAATCTTTGATGATTATTCATGATTTTAGCTCACTTGGATTAATTAAGGATAGCTGGACACAGAACTTGGTATTGTTTTTCCAAGAGGCCCCACCGCCAACAATATTGGTTAAAAGGCAGATAAGTGGATAAAGTATAAAGTATAAAGAAAAGTGTTCTGCAAAGTACATCATGACGAGTCTGAGGTCAGTCCTTCAACAACACAGAAAATATTGTCCATACCAGCAAGAATGGGGCTGTAAATTCTAGATAATCTTAATGCAAATTATTCTAAGTATCACATCTTACAGTAAGGGCACCTGTAAAGAGTGCAGATCAAACCTTGCAATCTACAAAATGCTTGTCTGAATCTAGGTTAAGTCATTGGCTGACTATAACTTGAATTTAACTACTCATCTGGTCAAGAAGCAGTGGAGTAGGAATGGCTTGAGTCAGCCAGGCTATCCTGGGATTCCCAAGCAATTCTCTTCTCTCTGAATTCCAGCTCTAATGTTGAGAGTATCTTGTCTGCTTCTGTCAATACAAATGGGTAGACCTGGAGAAATCTACTGTACACTGCCTTTAAGGGAAGGTGTAGTTGATTCAAATGTATTTCAGAAAAACTGGCTCTACAGCTCTAAAAGCAAATAATTTAATGTTGAGTTGAAGTTCAAACCTTAAGTGTAAAATCTGAGAGAGTACTATGTAAAGGTTTTGTTATCTGGTTTCTTTGTTTTCTTCTTTTGTTAAATGTACACATCATATATGGTACCCATTCTTTAACATACACATACTGTAAGATTGAGATGGTTTACATTAAATATGACACTTGTATTTATCACATGTGGTAAGGTGATACAAGTAATGTATGATGTCTATAATATAATAATAATACATTTTTTGTTATAGTGTCTTTAAAGGTGGCTTCTCAAAGTGCTTAACAGAATGAGAACAACAATAAATAAAAGCAATACACAATTACAATACACAGAGGAGACCGTGAATAATGGTACTAGCAGAGGGGTGAAGAATGGAACCAGTTAAGTAAAGGCTCTTCTAAAGAAGAAGGTTTTGAGTCTGGATTTGAAGGAGTTTAGAGAAGGTGACTCTCTGATACCCTTGGGGAGAGAGTTCCAGAGCTTGGTAGCATAACAGGAGAGGGCCCTGTCACCCATACAATGTAGATGGGCTTGGGGGACAGAAAGGAGACCAGAATCAGAAGAGCGAAGGTTGCAAGGTAGGGAGTAAGGCGATAATAGTTCAGACAGGTACTGAGGTGCCAAGCCATACAGAGCCTTATAGGTGAGCATGAGGATTTTAAAGTCCACACAGAATTTGACAGGAAGCCAGTGCAAGGACTCCAGGACAGGAGTAATGTGATCACTTGCACCAGACCTGGTCAGGATTCTGGCTGCTGAATTTTGGACATACTGCAGTTTGTTCAAAGTAGATTTAGATACCCCAGCAAGTAGAGCATTACAGTAGTCAATTCGAGAGAACACAGATGTGTTGATCAGCTTTTCAGCCACAGTTAGTGATAGCATAGGGCATAGTCTAGGGATATTTCTGAGGTGAAAAAGGTTTTTCAATTTAGACTGAAGCTCAAGTACAGAACCATGTACAGATAGGGTTACAGGATTGGCTTTACAGAGTTGATGGGGGATGCCAATAAGCATGACTTCAGTCTTGACACAGTTAAGATGAAGGAAATTTTATGTCATCCAAGTGTTTTTTTCAGAGATGCAATTAGATAGAACAGACAGCCACATCAGTGTCAGGTTTGGTATTGTTACGACCCCAAGTGTCTAGGGGTAAAGGGGTGTAACATTTAGGATAATTCTTTTGGAAGCAGGGGGGTTTTGGTGAGGGACTAGGAAGCGTGATAAGGGTAAGGAACTAGAGTGGTGCCAAAGAAAAGAAAATAACAAACATAATGGAGCTGGCTAGGACAGTGAGGGAAAGCTAATCTGACTACAAAAGAAAACCCGAAACACATGGTCTTCGGCATCTTCAACACCCTAGCTAACCTGCACTGACTACCAAAAACCATACAAGACAAATGGCACTCACCCGTACTAAACTAGTGTACTAATACAAAATCAACTAAGTGTGTAAAGTGTACCCAACAACCTAAACTAACCTTATATACAAAAGTTCACACAAAAACACAAGTGAACCAGGAATACAAATAAGGGAAAACAAGAGTAATCAACAGGAGCAGGGTACAAAAGAACACAAAAGTTGAACATGTAACACTGGGGCAAGGTAATGACAAAACAAAGATGAACACACAAACAAACGAAAGTACAAAGAAACTAACAGAAAACCAACAAAACAACAAAGCCGAAGCTATACGAAAATACACACACACACAAAGCAAAACAAACCAACAAACGAAGCAGAAGCAATAACCAGAAGCAAAGCGAAGCGATAACCAAAACCAAACGGGACCGAAGTTAAACGAAAGGCCTCTCCTTGCTGAAAAACCTCCATGTTATATAGTGAATAAAATGTGTTCTGATTGGCTGAGAGTTAATTGATGATGACGTCATACTGAAAGTGTAGTGTAATGGTGGGCCAATGGGGAAGGGAGAACAATCAAGGGTCAGCAGTGTGGACATAACAGAAAAAACACACACAGAACACACACTGGGACGTAACAGTATGGATGTATATTTGAGTATCATCAGCGTAGAAATGATAGCTAAGGCCATGTGATCTTAAAAGCTGACCAGATGGAAACATGTAAATGCTGAAGAGAAAGGGGCCCAGTATTGAGCCCTGAGGAACAGCAGACTTAACAAGACCAATTTCAGACCTATACCCATTAAGAGAGACAAAGTGACAGCGATCAGTGAGGTAAGACTTGAACCATTTGAGAGCAGTGTCAGAAACAGTGTCAGAAACTCCAAACACAGTCTCAAGATGAGAAAGTAATATATTTATATAATAATAATACATATAATATATAATATGAAATAAGGTCCTGGCTGGAACAGGTCAAGTTGTTAAGTTTACATTGAATGATCAGCTATTGAGCACTGGAGGAGCATGCAGCCACAGAAAACAACCTTACTACTAGGACCTACTGTGGGAGATCATTTTTTTTATGTCTGGCTGGCCTCTCTGTAAATAATCTGCCGATGCATTTGGAATGTGCTGAATTGTTTGGATTCACCCTGGCTATTCTTGGCTACTCTTTTATCAGTTGTTGTCCTGGTATGTCTCCAGTAAAACAAAACCTTGGGAAGCATGAATGAGTTAGGGTTGGGGTTCCCTCTGCTTTAAAACTTAGCATTGAATTTAAATGAAACGGGATCAAGTCTGGAATTTTAAACATGTTGTCATAGACTTGACTATCAGGTAATCTGTTAATTAACAAAATACATCTGTAGCAGATCTCGCACATGAATAAGACATTTTTCCCCACTTAACCTTTGTGTGCTGCTATTTATTAGATATCCACCTCATACAATTCTGTGACATTTTGGAGACATTTGAGATGCTATCTTTACAAATTTACCAAAAGTCCTTGACTGTTTTATAGATTAACAGATAAAGTAATAGATGAACAGTGAATGTACACATTTAGCTGTTATTTTATAGATACAGTATATGAATGGTGAGAAAGTTTATGATCTGGCTAATCTATATATTTATCAATTTTTAAAAAATCATCCATTTCAGATATACTCAAAGTAATGAATTGAAAATGCAACATGTTAAATGTTGCACTTGGCTTATTCACTTTTTCTTTGAGTTCCAAGCGTAGATCTCTCAGCTTCATGTCTTTTTTTGGGGGTTAGTGAATATGAACTTCATTATTATTATTTATTGTATTTGTTATGGTAGTTTATAATAAAAATAGTTTAATTGTATTTATGAATACGCAGTTGAAAATCAAAAAATAAAACAGTAGTTCAAAATAAATGAAATATCCACATCATTTCTTTGTTGACAGTAATGAGTGTTTCTCAAACTGTGAGCCAAATTACAGAGTGCCAAGAATTACTGCATTATCACTCGGTTCTTGAGTATAAAATATGATTCTGTTCAATAGCTGAAGTTGTCCTTAGAATTCCTGCCAAATAATCCATAACTCCAAATATTTAGTCTAAAAACATCCTGCATTACTGATGAAAATTGGTAAAAATTCCTCTTTAGAATAACTGTAACTTTTTAGAATATAACTAGTTATACTGTAACTGTGACTCCTAAAGTATAGTAGCTAAGATAAATCCTCTTATCCATCAACATAAAGGAAAATTTAATTCAAATTTGTTAGAATTTCATTTTAGAATAAAATTTCAGAATATTTCAAACATATTTTATAAAAAAAGATGGATTATTCTTGTGTTTTGGAATCCTTTTATATTTGTATAAAGTTCCCCTGTACATTCAGTCTTTGAAATACCCAGACCTTGTGCATACTAGACCCAAACTTGCTTGTCTCAATGAGGGCCATAGCAAGGAGTCTAGTAGCTGCAGTAGAACACTGTCATAGTATGATCTCCACATTCAGTCATGATTTATCTGACTTTTTTAATGCAAATCTCCTGCTTCTATTTTTAATATGGTTTTAACTGTTTATTATCCTTGAATTTTGTGTACAAAAGGAGGAAAAAATGTTTTGAACAGCAGTTCTTGAAATTAACCATATTATGAGTGAGTATAGCAGAGGCTTATGAGTGTAGTCCCTTTTATGGCTGAAAGGGCTTAGATTCATACACCTTTTCTATGGATTTTAAAAAAACATGGGTAACATTTGAGTCTCTGCTCAAATAATCTGAGATTTTAAATCACTCCAAATTTTCTCTTAGTCTGAATTACTAACATATTTTAATCTGCAATAAATCAATTCAAAGTGGTAATAGTACCCAGCAAAAAGAAAATAATTTCTGATTAAATATTTATTAAACTACTTAAATAGTTTCATAAAGGAGAAAGAGGCATAACAGCAGTTTAAAGAAAAGTGTTCTGCAAAGTACATCATGACGAGTCTGAGGTCAGTCCTTCAACAACACAGAAAATATTGTCCACACCAGCAAGAATGGGGCTGTAAATTCTAGATAATCTTAATGCAAATTATTCTAAGGCCTATAAAACTTAAAAGATTTCAACTCATTTTAAACTTTCCAAACCATGAACAAAAGTTCAAGCATAAATCAGAATCCAAACTTAAATCAGAATCCAGATACTGTGAACCAATGACCAGCAGACATTGCTAACTATGGGTCTATCATAAGCAGATCCCAAGGTTTTTAGTTTCCCCTGGACAATAATTTACAGTAATGAAAAATGTAAAAATGTTATTAACAAAATTGACACTTCAATACCAAGAGACTATGGGAATTGCAAATATACTTGATGATATTCACTATAACACCACTACATGACCTTTGTCAAAATGGAGAAAAGCATAAAGACACTTCTAAACTATATTGTGTGCTTTAAATCTTAGGAGATTCGCTTTGCATTTGAACCTTATAGATTTATAAAGATTATAAAGACTGATAGTGACCTTAGCCTTGTGTCATAGCCCATTGGATTACATTCCAGAATAGTATGTCAGCTGGGCTTCAACAAGTTCACAAATATTGTGGAAACAATTGCTGTAAAAGAGTCACTTAATATGTTGAGTCAGAAATTGGAGATGACTGTGTCTGCCTTCTTTCAAGTTTGACATAGTTTTGACGTTATAAGATAGAAAGATACAGTATGAGCTGAGAAAATTGCCTTTTTGAAGTCTCATAAAGTACAAAGATTATTGTATAGCTGTAGGGAAAGAACAGTCATTAATTAATTACTTGTGTGAGAAAGAATGGAGAACTATAAAAAGTCAGAAAGTATGTGATCTTGGGTATCAAAACATTAGCTGCAAAATTACTGAATATGTGGATCATCTTCTTATATGCCCTGAGAAACATAGGTTACTTGTGCTTCTGAAACATTGCTTTCTGTTGCTGTCTTCTGCATTTTTTCCAAATGTATTTTTAAATATTTAGGGTTGAAGGCAGTGCTACTGAGCAGCAATTTCTCCAGTTGAAGTCTGGATGGTCAAAGCCAATTTAGCTGTCCTTGAAACGGTTGCAGTAAGGGCAATGATGTCATGACATGAAATGAAACAACCCTTAATTGGGGTACATTTTGCCAGCAGCCATATCACCCTGCAACTCACAACTGCCTGGTCAGTACCTGGATGGGAGACCTCCTGGGAAAAACTAAGGTTGCTGCTGGAAGAGGTGTTAGTGGGGCCAGCAGGGGGCGCTCACCCTGTGGTCCATGTGGGTCCTAATGCCCCAGTATAGTGACGGGGACACTATACTGTAAACAGGCGCCGTCCATCGGATGAGATGTAAAACCGAGGTCCTGACTCTCTGTGGTCATTAAAAATCCCAGGGCGTTTCTTGAAAAGAGTAAGGGTGTAACCCCGGCGTTCTGGCCAAATTTCCCATTGGCCCTTACCAATCATGGCCTCCTAATAATCCCCATCTATGAATTGGCTTCATTACTCTGCTCTCCTCCCCACTGATAGCTGATGTGTGGTGAGCGTTCTGGCGCACTATGGCTGCCGTCGCATCATCCAGGTGGGGCTGCACATTGGTGGTGGTGGTGGAGGGGATCCCCATTACCTGTAAAATGCTTTGAGTGGAGTGTCCAGAAAAGCGCTATATAAGTGTAAGCAATTATTATTATTATTATAACAGTGTGGATCTCACTCCTATACTGTTATAATGGTCAGCTGGTCAAGTGGTGACCAGCTGTTATAAGGAAATGTTTGCATAGGTTTTGCACAGTGACTTTGTATACAATTGTCACCTAATGTTAATCCCATCACTGAGAGCCATCTGCAATAAAAAAAGAAATTTTCTCCCAGCAAGCATCTAAGTGTTTACAGGCAGCATGAAAAGAAAAATGTGCTTTCAATTTAGATTTCAATCACACATCTGTCTCCTCGAATAGAAACTGGAGTGTAGCAATCTTAGGCAGTGGAGCTCAGCCTTGAATTGGAAAATCCTATTTATTGCAAAGGAACAGTAAGGTCAGAGAACAAACAAGTAAGTATCGGTGTATGGGAGGGGGAATGGGATGGATATGGGAAAATTTGTCAGACAAAAATGTTGTAGGTGACCCAGAAGTGGATCATGCCACCAAGAGTTAGTTGGAATTTTGTCTTTTGCATTTGGTCGCAGATGGATTCCTTGATGCAGCACAACTACATTTCACTAAATCAAGATTTATAACAGTCCAGTGGGGAGGGATAAAGGCATTACAAAATCTTCAAAACTGTAAGACTCAGATGGGGGTTTCCCTTTTCAAGGTTTCTAAGGTGGTGGATGCAACATAATAGATGTATGTGTTGATGACTATAGGGACTGGCTTTCCCAGCTGCTAAACTTCGGTACCAACACAGAAAGTAATATATGCAAGTAATCGATATCAGAGCTCATGTCACCTGAGCAATTTCTTACAATGTCCTTTATGAAGACATTTTCTCTGTGCATTTTACAATTGCATACATTACTTAAATTATGGTAATAATGCTTACAAAATACCCATCTGATGAAGATGACCAGAGCCAATGCTTAAATAGCATACTGTACTTTGTCTCTTTTTTTAAATAAGAATTGGAATAAGAATAATTGCTTACACTTATATA
This sequence comes from Lepisosteus platostomus, assembly GCF_059453375.1. Lineage (NCBI taxonomy): Eukaryota > Metazoa > Chordata > Actinopteri > Semionotiformes > Lepisosteidae > Lepisosteus > Lepisosteus platostomus. The sequence continues at coordinate 32,588,104 of NC_142616.1, read as the reverse complement.
GTGCTTTTCTGGACACTCCACTTAAAGTGCTTTACAGGTATTGGGGTCTCCCCTTCACCACCACCAATGTGTAGCACCCACTTGGCAGATATAGTGCTCCAGAACGCTCACCACACATCAGCTATCAGTATGAAGGAGAACCGAGTGATGAAGACAATTCACAGATGGGGATTATTAGGAGGCCATGACTGGTAAAGGCCAATGGGAAATTTGGCGAGGACGCAGGGGTAACACTCCTATTCTTTTCGAGAAATGTCCTGGGATTTTTAATGACCACAGAGTCAGAACCTTGGTTTTCCATCTCATCCGAAGGACGGATGAATAATAATAAATAAATTGCCTACATAAGCACTCTAGATTAGAAACCAGGGGTCATAACCTGCAAAATATAGGGTCCTAAGGACTTAGAAGAAGGACTCAGAATTGCATTGTTTTCATTTCTTATGTCAGAAAGATGTTAAATATGAAGGTTAGAGAAACCTCTTGGTTAGCTCTATCTTTAGGTTTTAAAGGCTTTAATTTAACAGAACAACCAGTTCTCACTGATTTTTAGATAGCCGAGTTCAATGATCACTGACTGTAAAATGTTCTTTTATACCACCATCTGGACCGTTACACTAAACCAAGGCTATGCTTTTATTCCTTTTAACTGTTCATGCTTAGCAACCTATTTTCATTTGTCTCAGAATGCAAACATTCATCAGAAAAATAAAGTGGGCTTTTTATACTTCAGTGTCTTATTACAGAAGCAGTGCATGCAAGATAGATTTCTCTGTAAACCATTACCCTTTCTGACTTGTTCAAAACAAATTCTGTTGGAGAAGCACTTGTAGTAATGATTTAAATATCTGGCCTAGTTGTGTATTGTTTTAATATTCTTTCATAAATTTTTTGTATTAAATTCTTTAAAGTTGTACATTTCTAACTGTCTCTGGGACAGTAGAATAAATATTCTGCAAAAATGCTTTCCCTATTTAAAAAGGAGTTTAAGAATTTTCAACCCATGTTTGGGGTTTTAGCAAAAAACATGGAATTCAATCTGTGCATGAACCCTGTAGTTTTCATAGTCATAGTTTGTATTTCTCTCTTTAATGAGAAGTTATTGCCCTTTTCATGTGGAGGTCCATTTTGTCCTACATGTGATTCCAAATGGGCTACCATTTAATTCCTGTGCTTAATCTGAAGCAGTGCCTGTGTCAGAAAATCACTAACAAAGACTATTGAGGATAAAAAGGATCATCCCATGTAGTGCGTGTGGTACTCTTAGACTACACCACATCTGAGTTCTTAACCTTTTCGATACCATGCAAGTGTCTTCCTCATTACGGTGCTCTGACTTAATAGAGCACTTTTGGTACTTGGACGTTTCAGTGAAAGTGCTTCTAATAAACCAGGGAGCTTTATTATGCTTTGGCAGCTGTTCTAATCATTAGGCTCAGACGTTATTGCAGATTGTTTTCTGTGGTAGGCATTTCGTTTATGCTCTTATGTTTTTTTTCTCCCAGTGCTAATGGAGATCGAGGCCATTATCTGTCTTGACTGTGAGTTTGTGGCTAGTGTGCCTCATCATGCAGATGGAAGATGGGAAGGTATGTGCTACGGATTCTTAAAAAAATAATGATCCATCATCTTGACTTAGTTTCACAATTTCAGGGTGATTCCCTGAATCACCTACAGTATGTGGGTGATATTTTAAAAACAATTTGCAAATCAACTCAGAACCCACTGAAATCTTGGAGCTCTCATAATGATGACATACGCAGCAGTTACTTTGCCAGCACATTATTACAGTTTCACTTGAGTTTAGATATTTTGGGGTTGCAAGTTATTCTTTAACTGAAACAGCAAGTTAAGTACTGAAATCAAGACTTTCAGCCCAAGATCCAACATGGATGAATGTAGACTGCAAGCAGGTGTCAATATTTAGGTTGCTTTCCTTACTTGTTTTCTTTTTTTTTCATCAGAAATGAAAAACAATAGTCCATGTTAATTTTTAATAGGTAAAGTTGCATAGCAGGAAGATTTCACCTTGGGAACAGCAGCTTAGCTGTGATGTCTACTTTGCGTCTATTGTCATAAAGTTTTGTAATAAGGTATCTGGGCTGAGCCATTATAAGCTCATGAAATATGTTCTATGAAGCTTCTGCTACTGGACAGCAACATGTTTTATCTCGAATAACAGTGCAAAAAGATATCACTAAACAACAGGACTTTGCACAGAAAGTCAGTGTTGTGTGCCAAGTTATGGATATTGATTGAAAAAAACAAAAGCTCTCTATATAAAGTAAAAATAAGGAACAAGGTGCTTAAAACGCCAGTTCTTATGAAGGGTTTAAGACCATATTAAAATACTTCACATTCCTAAAATAAAAGGAGAAAATATAATTGAACAATATGTTGTTAATTTTTTCTTTAACGTTTAGGAGTATTAGAAAAACAATGTTTTTTCTTCTTTTTTCCCTCTTTTCAGGCACAGTCAGGGGACCCACTTTGTTTCACCTTGTTATACCCAGGTTTGCAATTGGCATTTGTCACACAATGAAAATCAGCACTGCAGCCCTGCTCTGACCGCCGGGGAGAGCAGAAGGCCACGATCACAGCTCTCCTCCAGGGCGTACTGTACACAGTCAGGGTGAGTTCATGAGCTTCTTGTGCTGTAATTCCAGAGCGCAAACGGCAGAATTCAAGTGGAGAATGGACACTAATTCCCCTGTCCTGTGTATTATGACAATGTTCCATAGGTGCCTGTCCAGTAAACCCTAATAAACAGCAGGCATGGGATTCCCTGCAGCCTTGTCAAAAAATAAATCCCTACAGAGCTCTGCCATCATGGGGATCTTTATCCACTGGTGAGCCTCAATTCCTGAATTCAATTACTGTCCTCTATAGTATACATGATCATCCTCTTTAGGCAAAGATTATTCTAGCTAAGACATTAGGGAACCCCTTACAATTTTGTTACCTTTTTAAGAACACCAGTCCTATCAGTTGTGTATCATGAGTGAAGGGGGTATACAAAACCAAAGTATTTCAAAGTTCACTTCAAGACGAACGTTTTAGTTTACATATTGTTGGAATCACAAACCACACTGAAGAAATCGACAGAGTAATCTCAAGACAGTGGATAAAGAGGCCATATACTGTATACAGATTTGATTACAAATCAATTGATTAATTGGTTAAATATTACAGTAGTACAAAAGTGACTACTGAAAAGCCGTTTTTATACAAATGTTTCTAATAATTTCCTTTCAAGGGGCTTTTTTTTTTTGCTTCATAAGTCTTTCTTAACTGCTGGGTGTATGTGTATCTTCCCAGGTAAGTGCATAGAAATACAGTATATTGCTTCCAGGGATATTGACCTTCTACATAAATTGTAAACATACTGTATCCCTGGGACTTGTACCTATGGTACATATTGATTAAATGCAAGCCACAAAGGCAGTGTCTTAAGGTTTTTATGTACTGTACTTCTTTCTACTTTGTCAATATTAAAGCTTCTGGGTTATGTTTAGTGTAGCTGTTACATGCAGAAGTACCATTTGGGACAGATGCATGCTGGAGCTGGGTGGTCATTAAGAGGGGCGCTAGTGATGAAATTGCACAGGAGCCTCTTTGCTGACGTAATGACTTCTGAACCCTGTTTGGTGGGAGTTGGTTTCCATACTGTTCTTTCCACTAGTCTTTTCCATACCATCCACGTATGCTGTTTGCCAGAGAAATATCTGTTGATATTTAGAGCCTTCGCATTAAGGTCAGTTGTGTTTAAAGTGTTATATATTGATCATTTATAGTAAGCAAAAGAATCAGTGTAATGTTTTTTATATTAGTTTCACAGAGGAATTAAAACAAAACAGCCACATTCTTCCTTCGTGTGAGAGCTTTAAGTTCTTCACTGATGCATATTCTTGACATTTTGCAGGCAGGAGAGGAGAATGAAAACCTGTTTAAGGATCATGGGTGCCGCAAATAGTTTTTGTATATTTAAATAATATGGACTGTAAATTACACTTACTATAGTGTACAGCTGGATAACAAGTGAAGTGATCTGAGTTATGATTGGTTGCCATGGAAGGCTGTGAGAAAGATGGACTAGCTACAGCATTAAAACACCTGTTCAGTCCCCTTGGGTGTTGTACTCTGTTTGCTGACCCACAATTGCCATCCTCCTAGAGGTTTGGGATGTTCCTAAGGGGGGTTTGCCTGAGTTCAGTGGAATTCCTGCTCATAGGCAGGATCACCGCGGTCAGTGACAGTTCATTGGTAATAGGGTGAAATCCACCAGAAACACTTTAAAAGCCATCACTTTCTCTCTCAGATATCCCACTGCCTTTACACATCGAATCTGTCAATGCTTAACTTTCAAACTTGGGCCCTGAAGTAGACTGTTCCAAGCTGTTAAGGCCTGGAGAGCAGAAGCAAGAAATGGAAAAACACAAAATCTGATAGAGTACCCAAGCAGTTTGTAGGTAAAATTAGGTTTAAATCACAACATCAGCTTAGCAAACAGGTAATGAATAAGTCCCTATTTTATATCTTTTGAAGTAATAGAGTCTGTTGTAAGGGCAACAACTTGCAGTACAGTTACAATTATTAATCATTAAATGTATGGGCTAAGCTCAGTATAAGAAAACCAGAGGTGAGCTTCAAGGTATTCAGTATTGAGAGTTTAATTGTATACAGCTTCTGGCAACACTCTACACTGACCCCATGTCTTTGCTCTCAGTACTATGAAACCTAGAAAGTGGCCTTCAAAATCGCAGCTTTTGTGAATAAACTAGTATAAGGTGCCCTTAAGCTTTTAGACTTTTTTCATGAAAATAAGCAGCAGGAATATATATTCTTTTATTCAGAATGCTTGCAATGTATTTTGAAAATGTGAAAAAAGAGTAAACTAGGTGCAGTAAGAATGGCTTTGATTTTATAGCCTAATGAGGTCTGTTTTCTGCTGCCTATGAAGTATTTGCTTTAGGGACATTTCTCAGTTGGGAAAGTGCCAGCGGTAGAGTTAACACAGCTGTTGTCTGAAATGGTAACATGGGATTTAATATCCACTCACAAAGGGAGCCTATCTTGTTGTAAGAGAGGCAAGCAAATGGGAAAATGTACTGCTTGAACTACCAACATTTATGCATATGCATTTATGCAAGAACTGACGCTCAAAGGGGTGGTCATGCTTCACAAGTTTTACACATTACCCCTTACTCTGAGGTACGTAAAGGCACTGCAGAAATTTTAAAATATATATATTTTGTTACATTAGAAGGAAACTCTTAAGCAGAGGTATAGTACTTTCATTTCTAGATTATCCACTAGGTATAAATGAGACTGCAAATTTACAGAAGAGTTACAGCAGGCTTCTGTTAGGAAAATGTCCGTCTTGGAATTCAGTAGTCAGTTACCACAACTTATTTGAACAGGTACTGATAGGAAGGTTCAGGGTTTTTCTATTTTATTATTTTCAAAACATCATCTAACACTACGTAGTTTCCAACTAATACTACAACACTACAGTAAGTGCTGTATATTCCCCATATCTGCTTCCAGACATTCATCTGAATTTCTTGTCATAAGAAAACCTTTCCTTCATTTATGAGTGGGAGTTCCAGAAGAGAAAGAGCCAGTAAATGTAGAATCAAATTTGAGTGAAAAACAAAACTGAGTCTGAAAAATCTACTTAAAAATCACATAAACGTAACTCCTGCTTGCAGCACTGGGGCCCTGGGTTCAGTCTGTGAGATTGTGTGTCCTGCCTTGTGCTTGTTGCTTGCCAGGATGGGCTCTGGCTCCCCTGCAACCCAGCATTGGATAAAGCGGTTAGAAAATGAGTGGATGGATAAACTTGTATAAATCTGGCAGTAATTTACAGGAAGAGGGTGGAAATCTAAACAAAAGATCGTTCAGTCCGTTCAAGGAAATCAGAGGAAGAGAGGAAAGCACTCAAGGTAAAAGGAAAACCAAACACTGACCAAGGCGGTCAGGTTTTTCTTCAGCCTGAACACTTTTTAACGCTGCTTTTCCTGAGGGGAGAGGGGAGGACCTCAAGTCTACATTAGCCGAAAAGGTCCTTTCAAGTTCATTTATTCCAATCTGGTGAAAAACAGCTTGCCAGCTTCCTGAAGCCAGCAGTAATCCTAAAGCCTCAATTAAAACAATTAAAAAGGGACCTGTCCCAACAAGGACCTCTCCCACCTGGCTCTGATTCTGTGTTGTCCCATAGCGAGCCCTGGTAGTGCTGGGGGCAGACTCCTCCAAGTACTAAATTGCCTCGACCCCCCCATCTGGAAAGAGAGCATTCAGAGTAGCCATGCATTCTCAACCTACATGTTTTTAACAGGTGGAATGAAACTGGAGAGTCAAACAAAAACCCATACAAACACAAAAATAATATGCAAGCTCAAAAGATCCTGGCCTCCCAACCCGATCTCAGTATCCTGGAGTTGTGAGGCAGTATCGCTAACCATCTTGCCACCATACTGCCCTATAATATTTCCACATGCTCTCTTGCTCTGTTAAGTGTATACTGCTGGTGAACTGCATGGCAACATGGTCAGAATACAGAATGTTGTATCTAATTCACTTCAGGGGCTCCTGCCTGTGTGGCATTTGTCCACCCCAGGTTTATGGTGTTATTTCCAGGTAATCAAGGTTTCTCCCATGCACCAAAGATAGGATGGCATCTTGACATTGTCTCTTTCTCTTTTGCCTTTGTAAATGCTTTGGACAGGGGGAGAGAAGTCATACAGGATTGTCTCAGTCCCACGTTGTACCCTATGCTCCCAGGATTGGCTCTGTCTTGTCAGGACCCTCATCGTGATAAGAGGATTATGATAATAGATGAATCCTGCTAAGGCAGTCACAGAGGCAACTCAAACTCTCAACTCATACTCTCAACTTTGAAATACAATGAGCTTAGAAAGTTGGTTAGCTTATTCAGTTCACTTCTCAGAAAGCTGCAAGGTTGATCAAAGAAATTTGTTGAACAGATAACACTATAATGCAGATTAATATATATGCAGATAACACTATAATGAACACACATCATGTGTCAGTGGCAGTAGCCACCTTATATTTTAGTGTTGCATGGTGATTAGTTTTAATCGTTGTGGCATTTGAATAGATTAACATTATTAAGAACCTTCCTGATAACTTTAGAGGGACTCTGCTACTGCTAGTGTTATTTTGCTACTGCTGAATGAATGATTTTGTCAATAACTAGATTCTAAGTACTGAGGAGATCCATTCCAATGCTCCTTGCTGGAACCCTGAGAATGAAGTCTTTACAGAAAATAATTGAATCAATATGCTCTTTGAATATTCCTGATCTAAAAAAATGAATGGAAAACTTATCATATTCATTGGAAAATGTCTGTTACCTCTGCATAGCATCAAATTAGCGATTGTCAATACACATTATAGGCATTGTGCAAATATATTTAGCTCAGTCATACATCAAACGATTCAAATTGTAATTCCTGTTGAAGAATAACCTCTACTTGACTCCAAGAATGAGCTAATTCATGGGGTCGTGAAAGTCCATTAGTGCCCCCCATAAAAGCTCTAGGTATCGATTACTAATTGTTACAATTAGGCTGGTAACAGTAAATGCTCAAAGTGCAAAGCATGCTTTTTGCTTCACAGAAATTGAGTTTGTGAATTGGAAAACTGTGTTTCATAGCCCTGGCTAGAAGACCTTTCTGGCTGGTCCCAGTTATTGCTAAGGCTTTGGTAATGTGTTCTTCAGTGTCTGTGTGTGGAGAAGTGAGAGAAGGGCTGTTACAGCAGTAAGCCTGAGGACGCTTCTCTCACACAGGCCACACGATTCAATGGAGTGTTAATTCCCTCCTGTCTAATAGTATTTTATTCCATTCACACTTCACAAATAACACACACTCTGCTAACACAGCAAATGCCATTCAGAGGTCCGGACATCTGTCCAGAGTCTCTTGACGTCCCGTATGTGCTCAGCACAAACCTTTTATTATGGTGATTGCGAATATCCTATTCAGTCTGTGGCATGTTCTGCTGTGGAAATCAGGTCATAAGTTCATGCCATTAATTTCAGTGAAGAGTTTAAATGTTTAAACCTTTTAAAGTGCTTAACTAATGTCTTAATTCACTAATTTTCACATACTAGGCATACATTTTTGTTGATTGTACAGAATCAGGTGTTTATTATAGATGTGTGTAATAACTTGATGTTAAACTGTAACTAGTTATAGTTTCCTAGAGTTTGCCACAGTGTTATTAATTTTCTTCTGTTTAAAAAGTAGAATTCCCAAATAACAATTTCTCTATTCCTTTGAAAATAGTGGACCTCAACTTTTAATTACCTTGTCAAGTATTTTCTTAACTGAATTGATATTATTTACTATGTCTGAAATACAAATTGATCGAAACCCTATAAACCCTGTCCTTGAGTATAAGAAATAGTGTATTTCTCTACAGTATTCCTGGATTGCAGTGGGAGTTCAGATGGATCACAAGGTGAATCCTCCTGAAAGGCAGTGTAGAGCTTCCTGCATTTCAAAAGACAAGCACCTCTGAGAGGTGGGTGAGTCAAAGGAGTGTGTTTTTATTATGCCCTTACTCCACCCATATAGTGCAGGTACCATGGCTGTATACAGACACCTCAAACTCTGATACATTGCTCGAGTCTAAAATACTTACAGTACATGAGATTAATATAAAATCAAAAATAACGTATTATTATACATTTGCCATTAAAGTATAAAACATAAATAAAATCTTCATTGCAATTAATATCAAAATAACCAAAACACATTAATATAATTATGACAGTAATGCTCATATGGTAAATACATGAGAGTTTCTGAATTATTTAGATTGATATTTAAATGATATATATGAAATAAAGGCTAATAATTACCCACCAGTTCATTTTCAGAATGATGATGATGATGATTATTATGATGATGATGTGCTGAGTACATGAGGAATGAGTAAGTCCAGTTCTCAGAGTTGCAGGTGTTATAGTTTAATTTTACCTAACGTTTAAAAGTATTTTTCAAATGTTTCATTCACATTGAGATACCAGTTGTAGTGGTGCAGGGCAAAATGAATGGATTCACAGTAATATTGTATATCTTTTCCAACAGATGGGACAAAACATATCCTAACTGGTATTTGCAGATCCAAAAACAATAGTGTTACACTCACAATTCACTCTCCAATTATGACTTTAAACCATTGTCTGATAACTCTGCTTCCAGCATATCATACAAAATTAAGAGTCATATTTGTCTGCATCAGCCTGGTGTCAAATTAGTGTCGTCTTGTGTTCAAGTGACAAGGTTCAGGCAAAATTTCATAGTATTTGTTCCATATCTGACTACTGTCTAAAGTGATATCCTGTAGCATATCTATATTTTTATTTATAAATATAGTAGTTTCAAATAGAATACCTTTTATAGTACTGTTCTTTTTTTGTTTGGCTTTAAACACTAAAAGCACATTCACATTATTTTTGTTAACATGAGTTCAATGTCTGTTTATGATTGTCAATTAACTTTCATCATTCATTGTTAAACTAACAAATAGGGTTTTATTGAACTGTAGTTGTTTGATTGCATTGGATCAATTTTGTCATGACTAGCATAATAACATTTTCAATATGTATTATATATTTCAATATCCTATATATTTCATGTTGCAATGTGATGATTGGAATTCCAATAAGTAAAAATGTATTTAAAGAACACGGATTTTTAGGTACAGTACATTTTTGTACCTATTTTTCTCTAATAACATGTTTATACAGTGCCTTGCAAAAGTATTCAGACCCTGTCTCAGCCAGATCTCTTAAAGTGATTGTTGGCCTCTCAGTGGCTTCCCTCACAACTCCCCTTCTTACTCAGGCTGGGTTTTGAGAAATGGCCTGTTCTAGGCACTGTCTAGTGCTGGGGGTGTGATGCAGCTTCCACTTCTTAATTGTTGAGCCAACACTGCCCACTAGAATATCCAACCACAATTATATCCTCCTTAGGCCTATTTCTTTCACCTGTGTAAACTTTAGAGCTACCAGATCACAGGGGTCTGAATGCTTATGCAAGCAGGATATTTCAGCTTTTAACTTTCTTTAAGATATCTGGTGACAAATCATTTTGTCTTTAAAATTTTTCTGTTTGAGCACGTGAGCTTGCAATAAAAATACTGATTGGAAAAAAGATATGTAAATATCATTTGTAACCCAGGGACATTTGAAAACTTTTAAAGTGGCTGAATACTTTTGCAATGCACTGCTATGAGACAACAGTCACATTGTCAGCAGAGGTGCATTAATAAAATGTATTACAAAGTTCACATGAAAGTTAAATAAAAATATTATTGAAGGAAAGACACAAGAACGTCTGTGCTTGTCCTGCATTTTTTTATATCACTTGTCCTTTCATCTTGTACTTATAGTTCTAAAGTTAAACTGTTTCTAGTTGTACTGTTATAGTGGGCGTAGTCTTTTGAAAAAAAAACTGAATTAAGAGATTGTTTTTTGGTCATTTAGCAGTGCAGATTAATGAACCATTAACTTTCATTGTGACAGAAAATGCTGTATTGATAGAAAAACTTGGGTGGCTGACACCCACAAGATGGAGCTAGTACACTGTATATAAGTAGGTCTGTACCTCCGTTCATACTTTCTGTCTCCGTGTGCTCCATTTCTACTCCCTGTCTTCTACTGCCTTAAACTATAAACCATTTTATTCATTATAACTGCTCTGGGTCTAGCTAACATTCCCGACTCTTTACCCCATCAGAATAATCATATAGGCTTGAACATAGCTTCAAAATAACACGGACATAAATCAGTGTCTTAATTTATTGAGTTTTTACAAAAGGATATAAATTAAAATCCTTGTTGACCAATTCCATACAGCAAATATGGTTTTGCATTAATATAGAAACAGCATTTATTAAAAATATCAGGACTTCGAAATTGGTGGAAAGTGTTCAGAAATAAAATATTAAATAATGAAAATGTGCAGATTTGTGGGCTTTACAGAACGTTTTTTACATGATTTTCCTAATGAAAAATCCTCTAAGGAAACCAGATCTGATAGTATTACATTTGCTTAATATGATGTGTGTAAAGAGAAATATAGCAGAAAGCGCTTCATTGTGGAAGATCTTAATCTGACTTTGCTCCTTCCATAAAATAAATGTTCAGAATATAGTTGAATTTTAGAAGAACCTACAGTATATGTTTTTGACTCAGAGAATTAACAGAAATAACTAATGTTGAAACCTAGAAAATGACTTCCCTTTATCTATCCCTTTATTTATCCACATTTAATCTAGTTTATACATGAGATTTTCAGTCAGGTGGTACAGACTTGTAAAATCGGGTTTATGCGCAATTATGGGTAGCTAATTTACCGACCAACAACAATACATTTGTCAGAAACATGCATTAAATATAAACCTTAAATTCAAGAAAACAGAGATTTTGGTGTTTTTTACCTCTCAGAATTAACAAATGAATCTTCAAGTAATTTTGAAACGTAATTTTGTCTTTTTTACAAACTACAAGCATTTTATCAAACATATACTCAATTCAATATGTATATTTTAAATAATAGCTAAGTTACCCGATTCCGTGAGAATGCTCATTTATAAAAGAAATAATAAAATACATCTAGCTATCTACAAATACCAATTTCATGAACAACGAATGTAATGTTATTTGAAACATACAGAATTTTTTTCTGAGGATAACCAGTCACATTTATGAATGGAAACCACAAAGTCTGATGTAGTCTTTGTACGAACAGAATGAATTTTTAACTTCAAGTTTTTTTTTTCATTTTCAGTAAGGTGGGTATGCTTTCTGGACATAACTGTGCATCTTCCACTGCAAAGTAATAATTTTATTTCATTTTAAACCTTTCACAACCATGTCAAAGTGTACAAGGGTGCAATAAAGGAAGCAGTGTTGAAGTGGGAGTAGTCCTCCTATGCTATGTATTTAAAACATTTCCTTTTTTATAAAGTAGAGTGGTTAACACTTCTCTGACTATATCCGAACATACATTTATTTTATTTATAGCTATGAGTTATACCAGGCACAGGTTTTGTAGAATTAGGTATCAAGACTTTAACTGTAACTCTGAACACAAAAAACAGAATCTAGTTTCCTTAATGACTTTGTCATTCCTGTCACCTTATTCTCACTTAAATAAGAATGTTACAAAAATGTTACAGGAGAAACTTGAATTTTATGTAAGTTTAAAATAAAAAAAATAAAAATCAGTAACTGATTAAGTGGTTCATTTATTTTTTTTATGTCCAATGATATGAGCAATGTTTAAGATTCTGTGTGTTGATTTATATGCCATAATAATATTTTTTTGATTAACAGATGGCATTCTTTGTTAAAATTGTAATGCATTTGTATTTTAATATAAAACATGCTTCACAAAACATAACTAATTGATTTACACCACCTTATGGTTTCTCTTCTCCCTCATAGATTGCCTGATAAGTTGGGTGTTTATATACCTGGTAAACATTTCAAATGTTAGAACTATAAAAAAATGAATAAACAAACCGATGTGCTTGTTTGAAGTTCATTAGCTGTAGAAATTCTGTCCTTATCAAAAATTGTTCTGCTGTACTTCCTTGACATGGCCATGGTATTGCTTCTGTTTAAAAAGAACATTCCAGGCCTCGGTAAAACCAAGCAGCGCTCTCCACTTATTCCATTTCCCAGCTTGTAAGCAGCATTTTTTCGGTTTTATGTTTGGAACAGAATAAGTGTTCGGATTTTGTTTTTGGAGATGCATCAAACTCCATTTTATCCCCGTGAAGAAAAAAACAATCATAAATTAAGAAAATACCGCAACTTACCGATGGAAAACAATTATCCTCGTTGATCATGCTGTTATAGATCATCTGCTGTGGCTGTTATGTTGCAATGTCTGCAACAAACAGTATAGAGGATCCTTCAAAGATGGCTGGAGAAGAACCAGTGGTAGATAGCCCTTAATATCAAAATTGATGCGCTCAAATTCTGTTTCAGCTGAAATGTATTGTCTTGAACAATCAAATGCATCGTATCGGTTTTGATATTTAAAGAGAATCAGTGTATTGCTGCCAGATTGATATCCTGGTCAAACTTTCATTTTAGAGCTAAGAATTCTGGGGGAATTTTTGCAGGAGAAACGCACGATGGTTTAGTTCAATGTTAAGTCCCACCCACTTCATCTTCTAAAATCGGTTTTATCTTTGGCTTTTTAATAGACAGACCTCAAAGCCTATTTAACTTGGTGAACCCTCAAATTGAATTGAAGGATATTCTCATAATCTGAGTTTTGCCATTTTCTTTTGTTTATTGTTCATGCTCTGCACTGTCATTCCCATGGCTTGCACAGGAAGTGTTGAGCCTACAGTATGTGTCATTGAAATTTCTCATGAGCCAAAGATGGGTAGCTAAAGAGAACTAAACACATTAGAAAGAGTTTGTCAGAATTCAGTCCAGTGTTTACATGGTTTGTAAAACTCGTGTCTAAATAAAGATGCAAACTAATCACATATTTGCTTTTAAAGCTTTTAAATGTGTATTTCATTTTAAAGTATGCATTGCATTCTCCTATAATACAGTATGTAGACTTTGGGAACCTGAAGTAAAAAGTACCAGATTGGTGTTCTGCTGATATGTTTCATTACAAAAGGCTTAGTAGCATTTAATTTTTTTTAAATAGAAAATGCTTAGATATATGCATAATTAATGAGTAATGGCTAGATGGGTGAAAGCAGAGATGGCGACTTTTACTCATTGTTTCTATGTACACATAAATGTTCTTAGATATAAACATAAACCAAGTGATCAGCCTCAAGCTTTGAAACTAGGATAGTTATACATTACACAAAGTTTTTTTGACAATGCTGACAAACTCAAACATGTGTATATTGATTGCATTTTGAAAAAAAGATGTCTGAAAACCTGAAAACAGAAAAGAATGAGACACTAAGAATGGGATTTAGATCAGCAGAGCTGTATTGTTTCAAACTGAAGCTTTTCTGTCGAGTTAACCTTATCATAATTGCATCGCATGAGGTTCATCCTGCTGTGAGTTGTACTGATTATGAACCTACAGTTGTGACACAGCCATTATGAAGAGACCAGTGCCATATACAGTATTTCAAACATTTACCTTTTTCATGTTTTCTTCTGTGCCTCTTTAGTTCTGTGTAAAGTAAGTACCCTGGAAAGAAAATCCTAAAAAAGAGACCACATTTTAGTACTGTGTTTGTTTTCACCCCTAATACTGTATCTAGTTAGTTTTTACAATTACAAATCTCACCATTTATAGAAAAATATCATTGATAAGAAATCTTCACAGATTTTGGAAGATTTCTGTAATGTATTACTGGAAGATGAAAATGATGCTGATGATCACATTTTGACCATAATTGTAAGAGCCATTTTACTTACACAGTTCTCCATCGTGTTTGACTGAGTTTCTGAGGTTCAGTTAAATGTAGTTTGAGTAGGGCTATGAACAGGTACATTGTGAATTCAAGTCATTAACTAGCCATTGTAAGTGAATAGATGCAGTATTTGCAGAGAAATGGAAATCAATGAGTAGATTTAGGTCACCTAAACACTGACAATTTGTAGGTTCTGAATGAGTTAAGTGAACTTTACTGAAAAGTTTGACCATTTCATAGTATACAGAGGTTCTTATTGTTAGACCATTGTAGAAATCACTGTAGTCTCAGCCATTATAGTGTTATTTCTATAGTGTGATGACAGTTTTACTGTCAGTATTCTCTTGGAATTATGTTTTGGTGATGTGCCAAGGTAGAATACACAATTAGTCTCCTGATGGTAAATGAATTGCACTGGAAGAGCTAAAAGGCTTTGTGAGGACCTGCCAAAAAACATTTAAATAATAAACACAATGATGTAATTCTAGTAGAATAATTTGTATGTAATGTGTCATTTACCAGAAGATTATTTTCAAGATGCAAATTTCCTAAAAACATTGTAAAAGTTCATGTTACAATGAAAACAATGTCAGTGTGTCTGTTTTAAAGCATAAATGTTGTTGTTTTACAGATTTTCTAAAAATGTATTAGAACAAAATGAATATAGTTCATGTTTAAAACCTTATTACTGTTAGTAAGCTTTTTATTTTTGGTTTACTTGCTCCTTTTACATAGGTTATACACTGTGGTCTTTAGTGACAGATTCAGACTGCAAATCCGATCAGCAATGAGCTCTCACTTTCTGTACCCGCTGATACTAATTCACAAAGTAAACATTCAGTGTTGAGTTTGTTTCTTGGAACTTCTGTTTATTAACTCCTGAGTAACTGTTTTGTTTTTTTATATATCTTTATTTTATGCATTCCTCAGTGGTTGTATTTCAATATTAAAATATTGTTTTTACTAGTTGTTTAAGGACATTTACAAAATCTTGCTTCTGTTCATTTTTTGTCTTCTAAAGATGTTTTTTTTTTTATAGCTGTCAAATCGTTGGACTTCTAATATGATAGTAAGATGTAGTTACCAAAATAGGAAACATTAACCAAAACCCCAGCGGTTGTCATGGAAGGTCATTAATGATCTTTTTATTTGACTCAGGATATATTCCAGAGCATTTACAGCACCTGACAAAGGTAATCTCCACCCAGGATATAGGCAGTGACACACCAGTCAACTTACAATTGAAAGTGATGCAATGCTTTGTCCACCTCTGTCTCTGTTCATTATGGCAATGAAAGCCACTTATTGCTCTCAAGGGTGTCAGGAACCCAGAGCTCTGTGCCCAGAGGGTGTACACACAAAAAATTCAGAGACACCAATTCACCTAGTCAGAATGTGTCTGAAAGGTGGAGAAAACTGGAGAGAACGTGCAAGCTCCACCCTGTCTAGAATTGAACCTGAGACTGCCCTGTCTTATTACAAACATTCATCCATCCAAAACAGTTCAATTCTGTCTTACTAAAACAAAACCTGTGTAAGATAGATAATACTTTATTAATCCCGTAGGGAAATTGATGAATTTTGGTTTAGTTAGGCCAATATACCTGGTGTCAGAGAACATGTACAGTGCTAATGGAGAAATGTACTGAAATATACTTTGTTTCTTTTGGAGTTGCAATCATCAATAGGCAATTATTATACAAATCATGGGAAGGAGGGAGTTATCAGTTCTGTTACACAGTTAGAGCAGATTTCAGACACATTTACACAACTCACGTTTTATTGTATGCTATCCATCTGTCTCAGACAAAATGCACTCAGTGTTGGATGAAATTGGAAAATTTAACTATACAGTAAGAGCTTAGTCGCAGCAGAATACAGAAAAACCCACTTCTGCTAGAATATTCAAGTTAAATATATAGAGAGAAGTGTAATTACATTACATGTATGTGTTGGAATGTTTGAGGATCGTCTGATCAGAACTTATTATTATCTTCTTTTAAACTACACTCTACTGCAATACCATTAATATAAATATGTTGTATGATATACAACTTTTTGGGGTCATAATAGGACATGTACGTTCTATGGTATGTAGAGGTTGTACTGTTATATTGCTGTTGGATTTAACAGTAGTCCTGGTATTTTGTGCTATTAGAAGTGAAGGTTTCTCAATCGCTGTTTTAGATTCGCATTTCACAAATTTCTCTACCATTTTTCTCAGGGAGACTAATTACAAAGCAGTGCTAAAAATACTTCTCGATGTACAACAGCAGATCATTATTTGTACAGTCTATTACAATAACTTTTTTTCAGCTCTACTTAAATTAACTTTACTTATAATCTAGCTTTATTAAAGCATGTTTGAATAGTGCACATAGGTACTGGAGCTAAGCTGAAGTGGAACTACAGAAGGGAACTGGAATATTTGAAATCATAAATAAAGTAATATTATAGAAAATTGTTTTTGGATGTGAATTTGAAACACAATATGTGCAGTCATCCAGGTGGATGCTGCACATTGGTGGTGGTGGAGGGAAGTCCCCATTACCTGTAAAGAGCTTAGAGTGGGATGTCCAGAAAAGCGTAAGCAATTATTATTATTATTATTATTATTATTATTATTATTATTATTATTATTAAGCAATTATTAGTTCTTTTTTAACCAGGATGTTTGAATGCATAGTGGGATGAAAGCTCAGGTTTCTAAGGCTGGGATAATCAAGTATAGATTTGCTTTCTTAATTAGATCACACACACTTTAAATGTCATAATATTGTTTCATATATTGCAATGCAGCGTCTCCCAAGTGTTCTCATTTCTAATAAGATGATAAATTATCACCTAATACTTTTGTGGGTAAGACATAAGTCCTTTTATGAACTTCCAATGTTACATTATGTCAAACTATTTAACAATTCAAAGTGCTAACCCTGGAAAATTCACTGAGCTGGATCTAGATCACTTTAAAAACATCTTGCACTGCTCAATGGGTTTCACATACCCACAAACCCAGCTAATGTTACAAAAGAAAAGTTCCACAACCAAGTTTCTTAATGCAGTGCTTTTTGCTAACAACTATACTATTTCTTGGTGGTTTTCTGTAAAAAGTCTTGTAGCGGTTAAAATGTCACTTATACGCTTTTAAAATGGTCAAAATAAGTAAATTTGTGGGCTTTTAGAGAGCACAATCAAGCCATTTTGACACCGCATCTCAACTTTGTCTGATTTTTTTTAAAGATTGCATTGTTGCAAGTGGTGGCAGGAAATTACGAACTTCAATTGCCTGAAAACACCAAAGTAAAGCTTAATTGACAGTCTGTGACGTGGTGAGTTAATATGTTTGCTTTGTACGTTACACAGCATTCGTGTGAGTTCTCTTGGCATTCTGTGACAGATGAGATGCAGAGCGATCAGACACAATGGGTCTCCTGCAGCTATAAACAAGCACTTATGAGAAAAGCGCTTAGAAGAAGTCTAAAATTCTCAAACAAGGAAAAACAGGGCTTACAGTTTGCTTAGCTGCATTTTGATGAACACCCTTTCCTCCATTTTCTCAACAAGAGAAAGAGCATTGTGTGAAGAAGTAATATCAGCCATAATAAACACAAAACTGTTTTGAAAATGTTATTGAAGCTTCAGTTAACTTAAGTATGTTTTACACAGTAATATGAGTGTCACATTAGGTAAGAGTTACATCATGCAGTATGCATGTCAATCAAATCTCAGCTACTTAGACAATGCATTGGGAACTGGGGATGATACTGTAAGTAGGCTTTATCTGTCAGCTGACAAGAAGATCTTCCATCAGTCGCTTTAACCTACATCCTACTTGAGCATGTTTATATTTATAATAGTTGTCAATTTAATTATTTTAAAGCAGTAATTCAGCTTTGCAGAATGTCTTTGTGTATCTTTTTATGATTCTACAATTATTTAAATTCACACTTTTAAAGAAGTTTTAAGATTAGCTTCAATAATTTGCATTTGTAGCAGAAGGAAACCAAAAGAAAAATACATTTTCTAATTACAGACATTAGAAAGTTATTTAGATATGCATGCTGTCCAGTTTTCTTGTTGATTGATACTTTTTCATCTGTGTACTGTTCCTCCACTCATAAAAAAACATGACATTTCATGTGAATAAGAAGAAACATGCATTCTTTTACACTTCACAATATAAAATTAAGAGAAAAAGATTAAGAAAATTAAGAAAAAGAAACTGAAAACTTGTCTGCTTTTGACTTTAACCTTTAATTTTTGTAAATTTAATCAAATTTTAAACTTGTCTTTAACTTTTATTCTGTGCCCTTTTCTAAAGTTCTCTTAATGTTTTCAAAACTCAAAACATCAGCTGAAAGTGTCAGAATTAATTCATTAAATGTTCGAGTTGAAACTGAAATATTTTCATGTAAGAAATGATTGTGGTATTATGGAACAGAAGTCCTTTTTTCTGTTACTTTTTGTCTATAACTTAGTTGCTTCTTTAAATGGAATCGTGTAAAGTCTAAGAAGAACAGTCTTTTTTTGTTAGATTCCCAAAGCTTGTGTCTAATAATAATAATTTTTGGTTTAAAAAAACCTAGCTATAAATATGCAGGTACAAATCATACCTCAAAATAAAAACTGTTGATAAGAGGTTACTGTTCTATTTTACCTTTGCTTCAACTGTTGCAGTTTTATTCAAGTAAAACAAGAAATAATGGCCGCAATGAGCACTCTGTATCAACTGAGAGAACCATGCTCACTCATTTGCCAGATATTAGTTTTAAAGCACTTTCCAAACTTTGTGCAATTTTAACATCGTGTTTTTTTACAAACAGAATGAGGACAGTATTATTTTATTAATTTCACACATTGTACAACTAAAAGAAAGCCGTGTGTTGTATTTTCAGGCCTTCTCCCCAATTACCCTTTAAGGTGGAACTTGGTAGTACTGTTTGAAAGCAGCAGTCTGATTAGGCAGTTCTTTTTTCCCCTCCAGTCCGACAGCCGGCCCCAAACACTTTGTGTGAATAAGGTTAGTGCAACATGTGGCCTTTAAACCCACCCAGCAACCACTGCCTGACAGCCACACTCAGAGAATTGTTTGTTAATAGTCCAATTAGATAATTGCCATCTTTCACTCCTTTTCCTCCACATTTCCCATAAAGGAATGAATAAGGAGAGCAGCGTGAAGAGGGCTTCTGCCCTGCAAGGTGACAAGAAGGGCTGGAGCATGTTCCTTGCACAAGGCCGTTTGCTTGAATTGAATCATTGTAGCCTAATCAATGGTCTTATTGGATTACTGGTCACTGCTGTTCCCGAAGATATTGTTGCGCTGACAATGAAATAACTAAGGGTGGGTGGGTTGGGAGGGGGGGCACCTTTTCTCTCTTTTTTGTATTTTGTAGATCTTTAGTTAAGATTTTCCGCACTGCCTGTTTCTTGCGGATATATATGAAAAGAAGGCTTGCTTTTAATTACCAGATCCTCAGGGTGGCTCAGAGGGCTGCTGTAGAGAAGCAGGAGCAGGAACAGCTCAGGAAAACTTTAACATGGCTGATACTGCTGGAGCTGTTTTGTGAATCGCAGGAGGCTTTCACTACTGCATATCAATCTAAAGGGGGTCCCGTGTTTTTGTCTCTTCTTCTATCTTCTCTCGTGCTCTCGCCCTCCTGATAATGCACCATACTGGAGTGCTCTCAGGTACGCGGCACTGATTTGGCGACGGACACAGTAAGGCGATTAAAGTTTGTGAAACAGCAATGAATAACTTAAGAAAGTTGAAATTGGCTGGTAATGTGTCTGGGATTGTAGGATGAAGTGTCTTGGAAGTTTTCTGGAAGTCTTACTCGGTGATTGTGTCTTGCAGGCTGCAACCAAGACCAATCATTTCACTTTATTCTCCGGCTGAATTCTGCCTGACTGGGGACGGAGCGCACAAACCCTCCATTAAGACCTGATATATTATCCAAACAATTTAGTGTATTCATGAGGTAACGCAAATGTGGAGGCTGCAAAATTACCGTAATCAATTGAAACAGCAAGCGTGCGTCCGTCTGTGTGTCTGATTATTTGGAGATCACCTAACAACTAGATGTGTATGTAATAAGGCAGGGGCATTAAATCACTGTTGAGTTGTACTGGTAAGTCTATGATCATTGGGCAAGTGAGGCTGGACAACCATAATAGGGCTGCCAAACGGATGAAGCAAACATCTCCCCTTGCATTAGGTAGTCGACTTTGTACCTAAGAGGTGCTGTTTTAAAAAAAAGAAAGAAACACGAGGACAATATAACGTGCAATATTCCCCATTATATCTTTTTTTCCAAACAACGCGTTCGAGGGGCAAAGCAGTATGGATGTCAGATACAATCAAGATACCGAGACTGGAATCGTGCTGAAGAACGGACTTAAGGAAGCGAAAGAGAGCAAGGATTCTCAAGGAAATCTTTCCAAATCATTTTTGAAGGATCAGCAGGAGACCTTCTCAGCTTCTGGGACATCAGAAAACTGTGAAAAAAACAGAGCTAACTCGGCAGACCCAGACTACTGCAGGAGAATCCTAGTCAGAGGTGAGAGGCTCTCCTAACTGCTTCCGAGAATACTACAGCACGGTTTTTCTGTTTTTTGTTCCTCTTTGAAATGTACTTTGAAGACTTTCCTTTGCAATACTACAAATTCCATGTTTGTGTAAAAATATGAAATTTAGCATACTCAGATCATTAAAATACTTGCTCACGTAGTATTTAACATGGAAATAAATGAGCATATAATACTGAGTTTTTTTACTACGAAGCTAAATTCTCGTTATTTTTTAAAGTTCTCAGCTTTTTTAAATTTGAAGTTTCAGATTTCTTATAGAGCTTATATAAAACATTAATAATATACGAGTAAAACTTATTTGTAGTGTCCTGTTCTCTTTTCTTCCAGGGTATTTCATGGACCTCCGTAGTGTAATTAGCCATTATCTGAAACACTGCAAGTGGTCTCACGCCTAGATGCTGTAATTTTTGTGAACCACAAATTCATTAAAAGATAGCTCTTTGATTTTAGTTTAGATATAAGTAGAAAATAAAGGGTGTTTAATGGAGTTTCTCAAAAGAAGCTCACTTTGAGTGCTGTTTTAGACTGCCAGGAGGCTTCTGATGTAATGTGTTAAAATTTAAAGCAACAGTCTTACAATAATCATTCTCTATTGTTGTGTAATATTCTATAATTAGAGCACACAGTATAGTAGAGCAAAGGAGGCATAAAATAAAAAAGGTAAATGTGCCATGTCAAAAAGAATACAATCGTACTGTTAAGAGCAGAACAAATTCCGTGTAGTTTTCCAATAGTAACCCTAAGAAATCTAATTTTATTCTAGATCTGGAAAGGCTATGCAAATCTCTGATTTCCAGAACAAATCAACACATCAAGAAACGTGTAATTAATTATATATATATTTGTTTTTCTTTTTGTGTTAACTGAACTTACCTTCTTGAAATGCATTCATTCATGATAATTTCCTTAATTAAAGACAGTATCTCAAATTAACCCTTATTGTTCAATAGATAAGCAAGACTTTTTGGAAATGAGATTGATACCTTTTTTTAAGAAATGTTTTCACATTGACTTAGTAGAAGAGAAATAGGAGAATACTTGAGCTTTGAAAGGAGGTACAATTTTTTCTTTTATAAAATAAATTATTATTGAAATCTCTGAAATTCTTTAATGCAGAGGGTTGTGTATGTATCGAAAATATTGACATTACTATTTGGAATTCTTGCACATAAATACAACAGGGTTTGCTTAAATGGGAATATAACTAAAGTCACAAGAGTACAAGTTTTATTAGAAGTTCAAATATTTTAATACAAGCATTTTTAAAAGTATTTTTAATACTACTTTAGTGTACTGTTCAGACTTTCATGTTGTGTAATGCTTTTTAAAATAAATGAGTACACAGATCTTAAACAAAAGTAATGGTCTGGGCATTGACAGTCATAAAATATGCCAGGCAACCTTCTGATGGCTTTGCTATCTTGCTTCAAGAATGATAGTGAGGTAAATAAACATGCTTGGTTTATATAGTGTGCTTACATACTTAATTTACTATGGCCATTAGAAAGAGGCGATCACATGATAAAAAGCAGATTAACTAGGTTCCTTGCTCAGCATTTCTAGAATTTTGTATGGCTAGTTTCACTTGTTTGTCACGTCAATAAATAATACATTAATGGCGTTTTTATGTAACAAGTAATTAAAGATTTCATTTTTCTTTTGTTTAAAAAGGGAAGCCTTGTGAAGTTTTTTTTGTCCTTAAGACAAAGTAATACAGAATAGGCACAGTTATACATTGAATGAATGAAAATGTCATATTTGCACTGCATATTTTGAAATATTATGTCTCTTTATTGTTAATTGTAAAAATGTAATCATTGCAACAAATATTGAGCGAAGTGTAAAATAGCTACAAAGTTCTTCGAGAATATTATTAATGTGATGTGCTTCTAGACGTAATTTTTTGCACAGAAGAAACTTGAGAAATATTCATAAAACCTTTTTGCAGTCAAAATTAAGGATCACCCACTTATTCATATTAAGTAAAAAAGTACTACAGACTGTTTTTCTTTGAAGGTAGAAAAATCGAGTGATTATTTTATTCATTTTAGTTAGTTATTAATATTTAATTTTCACACTTTATTAATCAATCACCTTATATAAATGATAAATAGCACTTAAAGGTATTTCACACTTGATTGTTTATTACTTTTATTTAATATTTAATAAAAGCCAGTATTGCAACCTTCTGAAAGATACTTTGCAATGTAATCAAATTGGCATAAATCTTTAATTTATATTTAATTATTTTTGTGTTTTATATACTGTAGATGTGTGCGCACATTAAAAAAAAAGTTTGACTTCCACTTCAGACTATGTCTTTGTAGTCTGAAGTACACAGCTGAAAGCTGTTTATTTAATCTATCACTATACTAATTCTTCTCCAAGGCATCAAAATGGAACTTTCAGCAAATATTGCTGAAGGTCTTTATGGAATCTGTGTAAAATACAATAAATTATTATATCTTCGTTAATCATTTCTACCTGAAGAGGGCAGAAGCTTAGGCATTGTTCTTTTTTTACCAAAAATACAGTGGTATTCTATTTCGTCTGATTTTTTAAGAAGTAACAGTTATTTACAGTATGTTAATTTAATTATTTTCTAAGTGTAGAGATGCATAGAGGTGACAAGAAATTACACCACAATTTTTCCACATTTGTTAGTGGTCCAGGGGAATATAAAAGGTGTCATTCCAAAATGCAGTGTCGTACGTGTTTCATTTGAAAGCTTGGATTTATGGCCGTGGCCAGCTTTCCACAAACTGTGGATCCTCAAATAAAATAATCAACAAGAATTCAACAAAGACTCAACAAATCTGTTCATCTCCTTTGCAAAGTACAATAATCCATTCTGGCTTTGACTACCTAAAGCAATACGTCTATCATTTGTTGAATTGTGATGTCATGTATCATTTATTTCCCCAAAATCAGAAATTCTGTTGCAAAAAAGAATTCTCCAAACATTTCTATTATTACATTTTCTGGTGAGAAGTGGCTGTGGCCTCGCACATAAAATGACTAGCTGTGCTGTTTATTTTGAGGAAACTATTGTGGTCCCCAAATAACATTTTGAGTTCACTCTTAAAATGACACCCCAGTAAGGGCTCCACGCCTGACAGGCATACTGATCCTTACTGCCCTTCTTTTCTAGATGCCAAAGGGTCCATCAGAGAGATCATTTTGCCAAAGGGTCTGGACTTAGACCGGCCCAAACGCACCAGAACGTCTTTCACTGCCGAGCAGCTGTATAGGCTGGAAATGGAGTTCCAGCGGTGTCAGTACGTTGTTGGACGGGAGCGCACTGAGCTGGCCCGGCAGCTCAATCTCTCTGAAACTCAGGTAACGATCGGCATTCTTCACTTTATTTCATAATAACATGGGGACAAAGGAAAAAAAAAAGAGCTCCTCTCAGAATAAACTGTCTATGATATTCTTTCCAAGCCACTCTCTTGAATGTAAGGAATTCCCCATGTTTTTTTTTTTGTCCTTGTCGTGTTAGGATTAATCCAATATGGGCAAATTTAATCAAAACACTAGAGAAGAACAATACATTTGTGAAACGCTGACAAATTACCCCAACGGCTAATCCGAAGAATTCAAGGTTTGAGTATCTGTGAAGGCAGAAGTGCTTAACAAAAATGCTGACGCCCAAGATGCATTTTTATGAATTTTCTGAGCAAAAATATTTTGAGAGAATTAGAAACATGAGCTGCATGTCTGATGCTGAAATTGGCAGTTTCAATCAATTGTAATGCAAGGGAAGGTTCGTAGGAATTACTTCATTTCAGCCTTCCAAGGTTTGCTTATTGGTTCCTGCATTTGTTTGAGTATTTTTTTTCTGATTTTTCTCATCTCAGTTTTTAGAATGCGCCATTGTATTCTTGTCACAACGATTGCTGTCTACAGAGCAGGAAGACAATCGATGTAGGATGCCATTGCTGCTGTATTATCAGCTTTCTTCCCTCCCTTTAAAAACTGACTGACGGGGTTCGATTATGTTTCGGTGAAATACCAGCATTTAAAATGGCTACAATTATTAAAATACGTGTTTTTAAATTCAAAACGCACAAAATGTGCCTTTTCAGTACCATATGTATTTGGTCTATATCAATGTATTTATGGAATATCTCTAACCTTATACTGTAAGCGGCGATTGTTTTCTCTAACATTCACATTCTGGGTGTGTACCCTATGAATATTTAGAAAAGGCACGAACAATTAGTGAACTATTTCTTTAATAGGAGAATGCAAGATATTATTACTGTCATATGCAGATTATTTGTATATATATATTTAAATGATCACCTAAACCATAATAATAATAAAAATAATAATAAAATAATAAAAATATTATTTTCCAAACCATAGAATTTTTAAATGTTATAAAGTGCTCCTAGCATTGCTCTCACATTATGAGCTGCCAGCTGCAATTCTTAGCTTTAGGGTAGAAATCTCTAGCCAAAATGAAAAAGTTGATATACAGTAGCATGGATGCATTATTCAGTTGAATAAAGGTCAATCTATGTCTGTTTTACTATACCACATTTCCAGCAGTGATAGTGCCTCTTCATTCATCTTAATTCTTTGCTGTGTGTTATCAGTGAGTACAACCTTTCTTCACTTCTTGGGAAGCTGCTCCATCTTTGTGACATTATGATCACATGGCGTTAACGGTCCCATTTATATTTTTATTAGTTTACTTTACTGTGTTCCCCCTTTCATTCTTACACGGATGTTGCTTTCATTGTGTGCACATAAATTTGGCCTTCTGAATGTGATGTCACTATGGGACATTTATTAATGTTTAAATTTTATGGTGATGTTGGAAAGGCAAAACTAAATACAAATTGAAAGGGTTTAAAGCTCATCTAAATTTCTAACTGAAATCCAGTGAAGTGCTTCAGACAATACAGTCCTTTTATGAAAACAAGGTCTTCAGCTATCAGAATAATGTGAGGATTTCACTTTTAGGAGTTTTGATTCTTTTATAGTTAACCCCTTGCTAAATATCTGTAGATGAACCACCATCATTTCAAATACCAGATTATGCATTCTTCAACAACAAATAATTTAAGACAGAAGGTAATATCTTTAATTTTCCCCAAAACTGCTATGTGCACTGTTTTGGTCAAAATAAATGCACTCTTCATTGTTGAATTCTAGAAATAATCCACTCAAAACTGAAATGAAGTGGCTGCAAAGTGCAGTAAGTTAGTTTATTTCCAAGGAAATCACATTTCTCTCCTGCAGGGAGAAAATAGCACAACGAGATTTAGTGTAGAAACTTTGTTAACTCAACCATTTATTGTTTTTCTTAAGATATTTTGCATTTTTAGATCACTGAAGCGCTGTTTAGCCACACACAGATCAATTTCAAAAATTATTTTTTTATAGAAAATAATATATCAACAGTCTATTAAGAATAAATGTTTATGATGTTTAGGAAATGATCTACACTTAGTTAAACACAAGATGAACTGAAAATTCAACAGATATATGTGCAGCATTGAGTATTCCTCTTAAAATCTGAGAGCTATAAATAAAGAAATGCATAAATGCAGATAAATACATTTTAAAGGTGTATTTACAAAAGACTTCTTCAAAGATGTGCTGCAAAACAATGATCACTTTCGATTTGTTCTGCTTGTTTATAGATAGCTTGGGAAAGGGCAACAACTTGCGGAAACATTCATTGTAGTGCTCACAAAAGATGTCATTAGAAACTCAATTTATGTTTACAGAAGAAGAAATGTAAATAGCGAGCCTTGTCAATGGATTAATTTATTGGATTATGGTTTATGTAAATGTGATTGAGCTATGCAGCCAGGTAGCATAACGGTGCTTGATTATTATTGTGCTTCATCTACTCACATTATTTGCAGATTGAAAACAATCAGGTTTGATTGTGTAAAGAGAGACATGTGGTTTAACACATAAAATTAATCTGTGGACCATTTACAACTGTTGAAAGAGAAACAGGTTGAAATGGAAAAATAAACAAATTTAAGTATTTCAGTTATTGTTTCTTTTTAATTTAGATTTAAATCTAATTTATTCATTTATACATTGATGTCTGCATAATTACAGGTGGATTTGGAAGTGACTGTATTAAGATGTTGTTGGGTGTTTTTTTACATTATAGTGTGAAGCCTTTGTTTTAGTGTTCTCTATTTCTTACATCCAGGCATTCACTACATGAGAGTTTTTTTCATATATTGTTTACCAATTGTTTTAAAATAATAAAATACCTATTCAAATGTTATTTCAAAATGAAACAGAAAAGTTGATTTAATTTAACTGAAAAAAATGCATTACTGTATACAGTATATAGTTCAAATAAATGACTTACTAGCTGAGTTAAACTTGTAATTTTCAGAACAAGGATCCATTTGTTAATATATTAAAGCACAGTTTTTTATTTTTATGGAACTTTAAATGGCTTTTTCTCTGAATGACTGATTTTCTTAGATATACATTTGTATATTTTTATACTTTGAAGTAAATATAATTTAAACAATAAAATAATAATAGAGACTGATGCCAGTTTAAATGTAATTACATTTTGTTTCTGGAAACATGTAACTTTCAGGAGGAATAAATGGTTGTTAAGGGATGTAAAATATTTTTGTGCAAAAAAATGGAAGTATTATTGGAATGCCTTATTTTAAAAGATTCATTTAGTATTTTATGTGTTTATCAAACTGTTTGTTTTCTTACTTAAGCTGGTATGTATTTTGTTTTGCTGTCTTTAGATAAAGTGTGTGCACTTTCAATAACACTAACATTCTGCACAGCTGTGACTTTCAAAGAGGAGCTGTTCAGTCCAGAATTGCTAAATTTCAGTTCTGTACAACCAAGTCTTGATTTTACAATTCTGTGCAAAACAAAGTATTGTTGCGAATACTTTGTTTTGTTGGAATTGATATAAAAACAATACCTTTGTTACTAAAATGTGAGATGGGAGATGTCCCAAAAAGTTTAGATGACCTACTGTACAATAAGTATTCTTTTCTTTAACTTTCCAGAATCTTTGAATGGCTTTACTGTTACTTTACTGTGTTGGCTTTTGCCAGTATTTTATGAAGAAAACCTCCTCCTTCTGATGGTTGAACATTTCAGCTTACGGTTCATTTCTGTGTCTTTTTGTACTGGGCCGTGTGTAGAGTGACCAGTGAAAGCACGTGCTCGTCTGGGCTGATCAAAGCCTTATCCACCAGAAAGCTGCTTCACGCGTACCCTGCGCAGCAGAGACAGAAAAAAAATCTCAATGATGAAAGAAAAAACACAGGTCTCCTTGCACAGCTGTGTTTTTAACTTTTCTTTACAAGAAGGCATGTGAGAGATCGGGGGAGTGGGGAGAGGAGGGTACCGGGAGGAGAGAGTGTCGTGTTATTTATGTTTCACAAAGTGTATTTAAAGATGTTTTTTTTTTCTGTTTGCTTTGATACAGGTAAAGGTTTGGTTCCAAAACCGGAGAACAAAGCAGAAGAAGGACCAGGGCAAGGACTCTGAATTGAGGTCTGTGGTCTCTGAGACAGCTGCCACATGCAGTGTGCTGAGATTACTGGAGCAGGGGCGCCTTCTCACTCCTCCAGGCATACCCGGACTCCTGCCTCACTGCACTAGCTCAACGCTGGGGTCTGCACTTAGAGGCCCTACTATGGGCATTGCCAACAATGGTACCAGCACCACTGGCTCAGGGACAGCGGGCAGCTCACCTTTGCCAGCGGTGACCACCTCAGGGGCTGCAACTGGGCTGCAAGGCTCCCAGCCCACCCATGGGCTCTTCAGCTTCCCCATGCCCTCTCTCCTGGGGTCAGTGGCTACCCGGATTTCCTCCAACCCCCTCTCTATGGCCAGCTCCCTGGCAGGAAACTTACAGGAACTGTCAGCCAGGTACCTGAGCTCTTCTGCTTTCGAACCCTACTCCCGAACCAACAGTAAGGAAACGATGGACAAAAAAGTGCTGGAATGATCTTTTACTGCTGTTTGTTCTTTGCCTATTCCTCCTCTGTTCCTTGTTGTCGTTGTCCTTGTTATTGAGAAACTCAGCTGCACACAAATGCCTCTCGGAAGAAGGCACACTCGCGTTTATCCTTCAAAATGAACACGAGTTTTCAGAATTCGGTGCTCCAAAGCAAAATTTACTCTGCTGTTTTCTGGAAGTATGGAAAAGGTCACATCTAGTAAGACAAGGAGTAGGTATATTTCTATTCTATTCACACTTTTGGAAAATTATGCATAGTTTTAAAAGCAGATCAAATTTTGCATTGAAGCTTTGAAAATCATCATTATAGTGTTTTGTTTTCACACCATAATGGTATGCTGCTGATAAAGTAACACTATGTGCTGAACATTTGAGTGGCAAGGCTTGCATCTTTAACAAGAGTTTTTTTAAAGAAAATGTACACCACAAATGAATCTGGGAGTAGCAGGTTGTCAAGCATGAGTGCTTGTAAAATAATCGCACTGGTCTACAGGGTACAGTCATGAACTCTGCTCAGAAATTCAAGTTCTTGTGTGAACTTACAACGAAAGGGCACTAGGGCTCCTTTTCAGGGGCTGACATCTGAGATTAGTAAACCTATGAGAATTCGTTCAGGCTTGTTATAAAACGGCTTGTTCCACTGAGAAGCCTTTTTTTTCCTTAAAGCTTTTTTTTTTTTCCAGGGTAGAAGGGTAGACACTACATGGAGCAATTGCAATTCCAGATGAGCAGGCTTCATCTAATCTGAGCAGGATAATATAAAAGTACAGTCATTATGTTGTTGCTTTTTTCAATGAAAACAAATTATCTAAAATTTTAAAAAGAGAATATAATCATGCTAGTCAAAATCATTAGGTAGTTGTTCATGGTTTTGTGATGGATCTCCCGATATAACTTTTAAAGTCTAAATTATGTGACATTTTACCTCTGAAGATGCAGTGTTCATATTTATGTCTTTGGTTTATAAATTAGCAGTGTAGTTCTCATTGTCATGTAGAAGTAGCATTTTAAAAACTTGAAAAATCCCCTTTAACACTTAAAACCACGAGGAGAGTGGGAAATTGACAAGTATTCAAAATTTACATCTATTTTACTTCTGCAAGCTGCTCACCAGTTTGATATCCTAAACATACTTACTTGACTTTTGTATAATCCTTCTATAATATGTAAATCGTAAACTGTGCCACCAGTTTTGGACCAGATAGACAGAAGGATGAGAGTGGTACAATTAAATGATTGTTGTATAAAGTGAAAGAAAAGTTGTAAGAAGAAACTTGCTATTTTATTGTAAATTATTCACGTTTGTAATTAATAGATTATTAGTATATTGGGGAAATAATGAAGGAATGAATGTAAAAGGTGAATCATTAATCAAATGAAGCTCTTGGTGCTGTCTGTGTTAAATATATTGAACATTGTGATAATGTGGTGCGAGTCTGAATATATATATATTATATATACCTAAAACAAACAGGTGTGTTTTTGTGTGTGTGTTTAACATCAAGCCAGTCACACTCCATGAGACGTGTGAAACGGCGGAGGAATGCTATTGCACTGTTTTCAATTGTACTCGTAACATAACTAAGACAAATAACAGTTCTGATACATTCTCTCAAAAATCAACCAGTATAAAACATATTTTCTGAAAGTCATACAAGCAAATGATCCTCTGTCATTTTCTATGGAGCTTTTATTCAATAGGATGTTTCAGATAAATATAATGATGCTTGGTAAAGGGAAAAATAATGAATAAAATACACAATTCTAACAGTATGAGATGGTAAAAAAAAGCTGAAAGTATTGTGAAGTAAAGGGAAACACAATGTTATTGTTGTATGGTATTATTGTGAGAGCAGGCTTAAAAATTGCATTGCTAGAGAGGCTTGTTACTTCTCTAACATGCGTTATAAAGTAGAAGACTAAAACTTAATTTACTGAATAATAAATTAATCAGTGATGACAGAAAACATAAATAATCTTTTCCACACATAAAAACATATATTAAGAACAGTCATAAGATGTATTAACTAAAACAATGAGATATAGGTAAGCTTAACAGGTCACATAAATTGATAGTATGTCAACTTTTGGTCCTTATCACTTGGTGGTACTTTGGGAATTAAAGTATGTTACACACCCAGTCTACTGCACCACTGCATTCTTAAACTAGTTTGTATATATAATGTTAATTATACTGTATAAAATTCAATAAAATCATCTGACGTCCATGCTTATTCATTGACAATATTTTAATTTAAAGTTACAGTAACATTTCAATAGCACTTTTGTTTTTATACTCAAAAAATAACTGTGCCATTATCACTACTTTGAAATTAGCTTGGCACTGTCTGACAATGTGCCACAAGTGTATTGTTAAAATATTTTACTTATTATACCTTCAGTTTGATAATTCTGGACTAATAAAAAAATCTACAGTACTTTTAACCTTATGCATTTAGACAACAATTTTCTTTTTCTCTGGAAAAAATATATTTTCTTATTATTGTCCTACCTGTGTTGATAATATTGTTGCATAATGTAGGGATCATATATAATACTTTAAGGAAGATGTAGGTTAAAACAATTAAATAATGATAAATGCACATTTACACAATTTAATTATTTATTTAAATACAACTTTTAAAAATACACAAACCAAAAATGACTGGGTTTTATTTTACACTTCAAGTATAAATGTACATTTACCTTGTCTTAAATTCTTTGATAAGAACTGTTATCAATTTTTTATTCAGTCTTTTGAAAAAAAGTATCTGTCTGGGATTGTGCATTTTGTTGGTGTTAAGTATTTTGTTGCAAGAATTCTATGTATAAAATACGGTATATGTAAGTCAAAAACTACAAAGAAATGTGTGATTACTGTTCTATAGAAGTGGATAAAAAAGAAATATAACCTTACTCCTGCAGTCATACTCCACAGCTCAATGAAACACAAAATCACACAGCAAAACGGGAAGTGGCAATCCTCACAAAATCATTTTCAAAGAGGAGAACTTTGGTGTGGGATTTTGAAATCAATGTTCAAAAGGTGAGAAATTGAATTTTATTGATAATGTGTTTTTGTGGGGACTTCAAATGTTTTCATTTAGGGTGTGTTCCTGTTATGTGATAAAGAAGAAGAAAAACATCAGAGATTGTCTGAGTCATCCTTTCTCAAATTTCAGGAGTAGATGGGCTTAGTAGTAAGGCGATCACCTGTGTAAGAGTTTCCTCTGTTATTAAAACTATGGAAATGGAACATGAAAACTTACAGCAGCACAGCAGAGGACATCTTGCACAGCATGCCGAAGCTTTGCCGTCTCTGTCTTGAAAAACACTTGGAGCTTTTCAATTGTTATATTTTCTATGGCGCAAGGAATCCCACTAGGGGCGATGAAAAGAAATGTGTTTAGTTGTCCTAACTGGAAAAAAAAACACTTGTGCAAGGAAGGAACCATTTCTGTAAAGCAGTTGTACTGGTCACGAAGCTAAGAAAAGTACTTACTGCAAGAAAAACGATTTCTGGACATATTCATATATTTTTCTTAAAATTACATTTGTATTATTTTCACAAAAGCGTGGTGCGAATGGAAATAGTAAAACCCTCTTGAGTTTGAGAATTTTTCCCTTCTCCATGGTCGTGTTTTTTACAAAATGAGAAACGATTTAGAGAGTGTTGTACTGGTGTGAAAGTTTGATGATATAGACTTGGCTTTGATTGATTCATCTAGTGTTTGTTTCTTGAATTCTAGAAAAAAAAGATCAGAACTATTGGGTGGATAGCTAATATAATCATTTGTTTTATTAATTAAACTTATTCATAAAGATATCGATCAGGTAAATTGTGTATATTAGAATTTAAGCAACATATATTTCAAGATTTGAGACCACAATTCATCACTCTGTCATAACCATTAGGGTTACTAATTTTGACAAAATAAAGCTTGTTTTAAAACATAGTCCTTTATATAAATACAGCCCAAAATATTGTGTGTTTGTTCAAACTTTGAAGTGAACACTGCACAGTTTATTTTCCAAAAAGGTAGTGTTTTCCTTAAGAGATTAATTTATTTGTGCCTCTTGATTTTAACGTAATAGAGCTTTCTTTATCGACTACATCTACCATTTGTCATTATATTTGAAAAACTAAGACAATAATATCCACCCACTATCGGGGAGCTGGCTTTTCCCTGTCAAGGGCCATGGTACCTGAGAAGCAGAGGGCACAAGGCAGAACTATACCCTGGCCAGGATGCCAGTGTGTTGTAGGGCACACACAATCACACAGGAAAAATTTAAAGTCAAGAAAATAACACATATGAAAATATTAAGTATTGGAAACAGCACAGGAAAGTACTGGAAACAACAACAGAAATAATTTCAATCAGACTTGAGAACATCTGTTGCATTTATTTTCCTTCTTGCTTGTTTCCAGGAAGGGAAACTACCACTGCATCATGTGCGAAAGTCTGTCGTAAAATGTCAAGATCTCAACCAGTTTTACATATTTGCACTTCCCTGATTTGTTTGTGCTCTTTCTTGTTTTGTGCTAAATTGATTTGTTTCCATTATGCACTACATTTGCAATTAACTTTGAGAAGTATTTTCAAAAGCTGTTTTAATGGAAGTTATTCTTCATACCAAATAATGTTAGCTGAAGATGTTAGTGCTTTTTTGAATCATGTTTATAATGGAACTTTTCTTTAAAAATATACATTTTTAAAAAGAGACTTAATGGGTCAGGCTTTTGACATTCTCCTCATTATAATTCTCCACATTGATTAACACTTGCAATACAAGTGTTGAGGTATTCTTGTCAAATAAGTATCTTGATAAGGTTTAGTTTAACTAAATAAAAGCACGAAAATAAATTATTTACTACAAAAATTCATGTGTAAATAATGCAGTTTACCTAAAACCGCACATTGTTCCTTGGGACTTTGATTCCATCTTGGTTTTCTTGCATTCTGTACAATTTCAAGTCTCACACAGCTAATATTACCCTGTTTCCGAGACCCCTGAACAATAACCTGCAGATCTGCTGGCTTTTAGATGTAAAGCTTGGCCAAACAGAAGACTTGCATAGCGTGACACATCAATTCATAACCATACCTAATCATCAGTCCTTTTCTGGAACTGGTTTGTACATTGAAGAATATTAACGGGCTTTGTTAATGTGAAAATATTTCCCTGTTCAGTGTACCAGCAGAGCTGCATTAGACTCAGAATGAATAACGTATGGTTCTCTTAACCCTTTAAGACTAATGTTCGCATTAAAATTTTGATCCATCCTCCAACTGCAAACAAGGTATTTCTTTATGCACATTTCCACTGGGGATTCGAGAGAATCTTTTGGAAAAAATGGCTGCAACCAGGTACTGGGTGTGTAATTTCTAATCCACTGACTAGTAGATGGGTCATTTTTTAACTTTCCAATATTTACTCTGTCTATTGTGCATTTTACTATGACACTGATTCTAAGTACAGAATGTCAATGTATCTTCTGCTGCTCAGTGCCAACAAAAATGGTTATGGTGTGTCTCAAGATGTTATAATGAATAGCTGTTAGTAATAATAAACACTTGCCAGTACATTTTGCATACCATCATTAAGAGAAACTAAAGCTTTTTATTCTTTTTTTTAAATCAAAATGTAAAATTAAGTTAATACCCTTTGTGGACAGCTGTGAATTCTCTTTGCACACTATGATTCAAGACCATACCATTGGTTTTACCACAAAGCTCTCTCACATGGCTTATGGATTCATAGAAACTAATTAAAAATAAGGGCGTCTTCAAAAATGTCTTCTATCAACTCTCCCCAGCAGGTGTTAAAATGACTTGTAGATTCTGTATTTCATATCCATCTGCATTTCAGAGGGAAAAAAATAACTCTGTGTGTTTATAGCTGACAGTAAAATATAAAATTGAAACAAAAGGCAGATATTTTTACACCAAGGGTTTCCCTTCTCCTGCTGGTGAGAACTCTTCAGTTGAATTAATTTGCTATTTTTGCATGGAGTCTGAAACATTTGGATTGACTCTCTAGGGAGAAGATAACAGGCTCTGCTGGCTGCCTAACTGTGGCAGGACTGGGCACTCAAGCCTGTAGTGCATTTTTGCTGCTGCGATTAAATTGGAGAGCTAATATGTAAGGGGTTCAAAACCATTTCTAGTCCATCACTCCATTGCTATTGTACTAAATGTTCTGTACTGTGTGAGACAGGATAGCTGGAACTGAAGAGAGAAAACAGCAATAAGCTGCTTTTTAACACACAATTTGTCCATTTGTAGCATTTTACCTGTCAATCAACCTAATTGATAATGCACTCCATAGGAAGTGAATGCCTTCCGTGGTTTAGATTTGGCTTCACTGTCCTAAGGTCTTTTTCTAGAAGTCATTTATCTCTAGGCCAGCCAAGGTCATAAAAATGACTGCAGTGTAATTGTGGGAATAAAATGACTATGGTCTGGGCATGGAATTGTGATTGTGTCAATACCCTTTGCTGATGAATATTAACAGGACCCCTGGCAATGCTACAATGGATAAACAGAAGGGTAAGGAAATGTGTAAAGACACTATTGTTAGTGTCATTAGTATAAGCACTATTGGTATTGTCATTAGTAATAGTTGAAAACAACATACTAGTATGAAATCTCTCATATGTTATCTGCAAATATTAATATCTTTCTGGGTTATAGTGAACAAGCAGTTGCAATGAATTATG
Organism: Lepisosteus platostomus; assembly: GCF_059453375.1. Lineage (NCBI taxonomy): Eukaryota > Metazoa > Chordata > Actinopteri > Semionotiformes > Lepisosteidae > Lepisosteus > Lepisosteus platostomus. Next base: position 32,552,360 of record NC_142616.1, on the reverse strand, counting down.
GGAATGTGAATATTCCATTTTTTGTAGCAATTATTTATGGCAGCTTCACAATGCCATTGTCAAAAGAAGCTTCTTATACTGCTTTTTTGCCCATAGTAAGTCAAAGTTAGTAGCCATGGAAAGATGTTAATCAATGATTGGGCTCACCAGTGTAGTATATATTAAACTATAAGGTTTAAATTGGCTCTTGTGTAAACATTAAATATGTGCTCCACTTTTTGCAATATTGTTAAATTTGGAAAAAACAGCTATTATTTCTGAAACAGTATAGCAGTAGTGCTACTGTGAAAATGCAAGTGGTGCCACCCCCAAAGTAAGTGTGTTAACTGTTATATTTTTGCAAGGATTTGCTCAAGACAACCCACAGTTCAATACAATTTATATCCAGGTCATGACAAAGCTGTGATTCCTTGACCTGTCTATCAAAACATAATTATTTTCTGAAAATTCCCTCTTTTCTCTCAAGCAGATTAATATTTACGCTATGCATTACTTGTACCCATTTCAGTAGGGAGAGCCTTAATATGTTGAACTCCAGAGATCTTAATGGAGTCTATTAAAGGTCAAATTGTGGTACTGGTAAGGCAGTAAGGGACTTAAAATGAACAACTGACAATGGAAAATATGAAGTAATGCTTCATTCATGATCTTAAAATTATCAAATAATTATTTCTCCCATTCTTAAAAATATCAATTTTTGACAATCCCTTCAGTACCCTTTTGGAATCACCATTTGCCATTCAGCCAGACTCACCACTGAAAATATGTCTTAAAAATATGTCTTTAAGAACTAGCTGGAGGTCTTTACCCACAGATTCTTTTACATGTCATGCCAAGCCAAGGACTCTCCTGCTGACACTTGACCATTTTTTACTTCAGCACTGGAGACTCCAAAAAAACAAAAAGCCAGTCGTGTTATAAGGGTTTAAACCTTTGGTCTTATTGTTCTAAAAATCCTCCTGAACATCAAGGAGTTTAGGGGACACACAATTGGGCAGATTGTATACGCAGCCTGTAGAAAAGTGTATGAAAGTTAAAGACCAAAATCTTCGTCAAATTCCACCATTCATGGGTGTTTCTCTTTTTAACGTATTTTAATCAAAAAAGGAGATGTCTGCGAGATGTTCTGACAAAGATTTTCAGACTCACAACAGAGTCCACACCAACAAACAACCCATTCTTTCAAGAGCTTTATAATGCTCAAAGTATTTGATTTTGGTTGTAGTCGATTTTTACATAATTTTTAAAATGAAAGGCCTATCAAATAAATACAAAAACATTTTGTAACGCAGAACTTAATATATAAAGGCAGGAGGATAGGGGGGTTAGCATACTGTAGATATCTCAGTACTCAGTGTTTAAAGGATACTTTAAAAACCTGGAAACTTATTTTCTGTTCATATTTTTAGATCACTTGGCTGTCATGCTGCAGCATGTACAACCACTTCAGTCAGGTCTTTTATAGCCTTGATCAGATATTTTGACTGAAGCACTTTCAGGCCACAGTCCTCCATTTATGGACTCCCCAAGAGACACGATGAGAGGGGACGGACTAGCTGGAGCACACTCAGCTTGAGGATGGCTTGTAATTGAAACAGTAATACAATCTATACAGTAATGCACACTGGTCTACTTAATGGTGATGTCGGAAAAATGAAAATCCTCTATTAAGCCTAGTCTCCGTTAAATAGCACAATAGGGATGTCACAAAAGTTGTGTGTTGTGTACTGCTGTTTTGGCTCAATCAAAATGTCATTGTTACTGAAAGCAGCAATTTGCCTTTTTATTAGGGAAGGACAAAGAGTATTATTATTTTCATGAGACAAATGTAAAAGTAAAAAATTCACTAATAGATGAGCACAAAATAGATAACATTTACTAACCCTTCTTTCAGCTCCATCCCAGCAGGCTCACAATGAGAGCAATCCGGTGAGAGCTTTTTGCAATGTCATTGTAGTTTTGACTGGACAACACATTCATGGAAAATTCTATTCTTCAGTGCTGGTTATTGGCAGCACTTAACGTATGCACCACCTATGTTTTTCTGGATGATATATAAATATTCATCAGAAACCACTGATAAGTAAACCACTGATGCCTGGTTAGGGTCATAGCAACCCAGGAATTGGCCATTAAGCATAGGGTACAAGGTGGGACTATACCCTGGGCATGATGCCAGTCTAGGCCAGGGCACACACACAAAAGCACAATTAAAGGCACCAATTAACCTACCAAGCATATCTGTAGAATGTGGGAGGAAACTCAGTCAAATTGGAGGGGAACATGCAAATTCCATAGAGAATATGATACAATCTGAAATTATACCTGGTGCCTAATAGTGCCTAATCACAGACCTCCACAGAACCATGCAACCTTTTACACTCTGTTGTGAATTTCAAAATTAAGAACCCTTCGTTTGACCTTAACTTAACTCCGACAGTGGGATCTTAAATGTATAACTTGTCCTGTTCTGGTTTTATTTTTCCAAGCATTGTAAAATAAGCTAAAAACAGCTTGCTTTGATTTATGTAAGTAAGTTTATATTACCCAGGTGAATAACAAATGTGAATCTTCTGTGTAGATACCTTCATAGAGCAGATGCTCGAAATGGTTTCCATCCTATAGTAAGCACACCACAGAACAATAGTGTATCTACTATTGTGGCAATAGTACGAACGTTACAGCTAGTTCTGCCATTCCTGGGAGGTAAAGTTATTATCAGTTTTTAAAAAAAATATAGCCTGATTATTTTTCCAGCAACGTTCATTACATCTACGTTACATTCATTTTATTGCAGTGGCAAACATTTTTAACTTTTCATCTTTAAACATATACAGATATTTCTAGAAGCATTTCGTTAACTATTTTATACACTGTAAGTATACTGGTTGAAAAGGCTTAAATTTAATTCAGGATTTACACCTAGCTCCACAAGGCACTGTAACGCAGTCAGATATCCGGGTACGCGCTTATCCGCGCCCCCCCGTATCACGAGGACGCGCCTGCAAGTGGCTTCCTGTAGGCATTAGCTTCCGGATTTAAGTGTCATATGACCGTGTAAAACTAGACTGTAGAGTTGTACTGTATTTTACATAATTTTTTTAATCAGTTTAACAATGGCTACAATGGTGGGAAGCAGACCCATTGACACCCTGAATGGACCTGAAGCTGCTGCTAGACAACATGCCCAGTCTGTGACCAGAAACTACATATCGCAGCCCAGGCTGAGTATGTATTATTATATATTATAGCTGTACTTTTCTCGGGCAGAGCGGGGAGCGGAGTTACAGTAGTACTAAGTTTCAGGTTAGGTCTTGTTGTGAATAATGTATTTGAAAATGATAGGAGCTTATCAGATTACACTTATTTCTTAAAAATGGCATAACCTGACACGAATATTTAAATGATAGGTTATTGCTGATATTGAAATATTTAATTGAATCGGAACACTTTATCGATTGTGACAGCACATCTGCTTACTTATTCCTTAAAACGGATATATTAACGCCTCTTTGATTTTAAGTTGCAAGCCAAATATATAGTTAGAATAGGTTACGACATTAATGTTATTAGGGTTTTAATGTATTTACTATTTAACATTGTTGGCCTTTTCGATTTATAATTTCGTATTTTCCTTCTAATTCGAAGGCTGAATACGGTTACACCTTTGGGTTGTTAACGCAAAGTACTAAAGCAGTTTCAGATGTGCACTAACTGCAGGATTTACATACATAAAACTGTCAGCAAGTCGCTAAGACACGTCAGTAAAATAGGCCTGTAGGAATCCAGTTTTAAGTAATGCTTTGCGATGAGAATAATGAGAACTGCGACAGATCGGGATGTGTGATCCTGTTCATGTGATAAGATCACGTGAGAGCAGATTCCGCGTCTTGTAGCTATTTAGCTGATACAATTACATGTACAGTACAACCCTTAAAAACGTATTGATGGCAATATGCATTCTGGTTTTATAATTATGTAATCGTTAAAAAATACAACTACATTATCTGGTGTTTTAGCAACACACCACAGTATTGTTAAGTAGTACGGATAAAAAAACAAGAACAGGCCAGGTTCCTCTTTAGTAAACATTTTCCTTATTTTTTTTATTCTAGTTAGAATATATTGCATCTCTAGATTCTTATATGTATATGATTCCAAATTTCTCTAGTGAGTGTGAACAAAAGGCAATATGTTTTGAAGAAAAATCCCCAAATATAGTAAGTTTCTACTAAAGTACTACTCTTCGCTTTATTGAGAACATATTTTGACAGTACTCTTTTAGAGAGTATTCATTTTACAGGCTGTCTTGTAATTCCTCAAATAGGCATGAAAATGCCTCTGGCCAATTCAAAACTTTCAACAGTTTGTTGTTACTGTTATTTATTACCTGGCCACTTTATGTGATTTTACAAGGTTTTAAAACCACAAACTAGGATGTTTGAACTGGATTAGGTCTTGGCATTTAAAGACATGGCACTTAGATTTTATCCCAGATGTCATGTCTTTTCCATCCCTTAGACATATACTGTATCTTTAGATTCTCAGTGGAAGTAGTGGTGAAAGTTCCTGGCATGTTGTGTTTGATGGCATGTCAACCAAGTTAGGGTTGGTTAACTTTAGAGAAAGTCTCTAAGACATTCATGAGGTCAGAGGACACAGTTATGTTAAGCCCTTCATTCTCCCATGAGAGTAATAAGCTATATTGTTAAATTCTGACTTAGGATATACAAACATGAGAAACCATGCAGACTAATTTTAAAGGAAAAAGGCAATGTTGTTCCTGTTTTGAGACTTGGTAAATGAATGGGGACTGGTTTGAGTAGTGCCCTTGTCTACTCATAAGTGCTGTAAGTCAAAGTAAGGATGTGATATCTGTCCTTCTCTTTTTTTGTGGGTTTCCAAATGATCAATCGTCACGTTTTGTTTTGGGAAATGAAGTAGTCCGCAGTGAGGTTTTCTCATCTTGACATTTTCAGACAATGTTTTTTTGTGAACTGTGGGACAGTTGCCTAACATGTTTTCACAGTTTCAAAATCAAACTCATTTTGTTGCCTGTCTTATTCTTATATTCTTAGGAGTATGATTTTTGGGATGGTCAATATTTTTGACCCTGAAATCAAGAGATTGGCTCATCTTTGTTTTTGTGCGCCACAGGTCCTTTTGCTTCTCACAGCTTTAAATACAAGCTGTTGTCTCTCAGGATTTGGTAATTTAAGTTGTTTTTGTCTGTATTTACACAATGAGAGAAAGATTGTCATTGTACTCTTAAGTTTTGTACCCTCATCTCCAGGTAAACAGTAGAACTGTTTGTGCTCTGCCTGTTAGTTAGCCTCAGTGTGGTCCTTATCCTTTTTTGATTAATGTTACTTACTGTACATTAAATTACACCTAAAATAGACCCTGAGACAGCAAGAAAATGTTCAAAGGAAAAGTGCTAAAAAACATGGAAATAAAAGCCTCTTAGAAAACTCTTACTAATGCAAAGAACGTGAGAGTTGAGTCTTCTAAAGAAAATCGACATCCGGTTTCATAATCACATCTTGAGAAGCTCTCTATGCTTCTGTTCCATCTGATTCTTATCAGTGGGGTTTTTCTCTTATTTGCAAACAGGGATTTCTAATAATACTGCATGAACAGATAGCTACAGGTGGCTTTACTGCGTGTACGGCATGGTTATTTGATATTACTGAGCTTTTATTCCTGACCCTGACACCCTTTGACATCCAAAGGGTGTGTCATAGCTTAACTGTTTAGGTTTTAAAACATAATAGTATCAACTCAAGGGCTTTTTAATATGAAGGGAGCAAAACACGTTCCTGATGGTAGAGTGGTGTAAGTAGTTCTGTCAATCAGTTTTTCTTATAAAACCGTGCATTTCTTCGCAGTTTGAGAATGTATCTTTACGCAAACTCTTTTGAACAGCTATCATATCATATCATATGCTCTGTTTATATCCATTTCCACTGTTGCTTGTTCAAAGAGCTCTTACAAGTAAGTTAGGCAAGGCTTACCTTTTCTAAATCTAAGCCAACTATAGAACCCATAGAGTCATACTTCTAGACAGATACAGAATTTGTCACGTATCCACCTGACCTGCTCTGTAGTGGTTCTGCTGGTCCATTATGGCTGATAATTGTTACTAATTGTGGGATAAGAATGTTTGTGGGTTAAATTTGATGCACGATTACATTAATTTAGCTTCTCACCCTTTGGTGATGTGAGAAATCCATCCATTTAGCGGGAAAGATCACAAAATAATTAGTTGCTGCAGCACCTTCACTTTGGATGTCATTTAGCTGTATCTGACATGTTAAAACCACAATGGATCATTTACTTTGATGGCAGCAAAGTCAGGTATATAATTGAGATTTGCTGTTTTTATTAACTTTTCTTTAGATTGAAAGGTAATGGTATCAAAGATGGGTAGATTAGGTACCTCTTTATGACTCTGTCTCAGTTTTATAGATTTGCTAAAGTAAGCAAAGGGCAGTCTGTCAGTGATATTAGGAGCAGAGCTGTGATGTGCTGCAAGCTAGCTTGAACACTCCACTGAAGGACAGGACTGTGCTGAAGGGCTTGGAATGTGTTTTATCATCCTGCCTCTCTTTCTGTCCTGCATACGGATGAGCACATGGACCAGGCTCTTCCCAGTTGACCTGTTCTGGACTCGTGGTCACACATCAAGTTGTCCTTCTCTGGTTCCCAGAAGGACATTTTCTGGACCCAACTGCCTGTTAAGATATTGTCTGAGTGCAATTGCAGCATCTGTAGGCAGGCTGTCAGGTGGGAGTCCTTTGTTAGCATTGTGTCTGTCTACCTGCTGAGCTAAAAGCATTCAGATCACTCAGAAGATTATTCACAATGGAGGTGTTACATCGGTATTAAAGATGTACAAGGGGGGCTGGTAAACACAGGCAGATCATTAAAGTAAAAGGACTCAGCCATTTTTTCACCATTTAAAAGGCCAGGGTATTTAGTACTTAATTATTTCTAAACTTGGTGCATTAGCCTACAGTACCTCTTTATGATGCTTATTATCACGCAAGCTTTAAATGTTGCAAACAGAACTTCTTCAAGCCTTGAAAAGTAGCATTTCCTACTTTGCTGTATTTTATGTCCTTCAGTAATGGTGTTCATGTAATTTATGTGCTATATAATTTTTTTTTTCTGAATTTATTTCTTGCAATAGCTGGTCAAAAAACAGAACAATAGTTTGTACAATGGACATAATCAGTTTTATAAACACTTTAACACCATCTCCTCACACAACTCTCATCGTGACGTGAACTATATCAGTGATTCTCTTTTGGGCCATCTGTCACTGAATAATGTAGCTGAATTTCTGCTTTGGTCTTAAGTGTGGATATTGCGCTAAAGTCAACACAAATCTTTCACACTTGGAATGAAAAGAGTTGTTAACCTCAGGCCTCTGGAAATAAAAGGCTGAATTTGTCCATTACACCACCCCACCCAGATAAGGGTGACCTCTCACTTGTGCTGGCTAATCCTACTGTGTGGTATTAATCCCATCTTGAAGCTGAATTTTTGCAATGGAGTCCTTTTCAAGTGTATCTAGTCTTTGTTTGATTAGAACATTTCACCACATTGTTTGCTCATACCTGAGACTGGCTGCTATTAAACCCTGCCTAAAGGCACATTTGGCGTTTGACAGGTCCTTTCTAATTCAGTAATTGTGCTTTTGTCCAGTGCAAGTTGCTTTTATTGTCCTGCCTTGCAGAGTAAGCTTCAAATGTAGTGTTTTTCTTGTGGAATTGTGTTATATTTTGCATAAATTTAAAATGTTACATGCTGAACAAAGTGAAAGCATTGAGTTGGTTCTATATTTAAAACAGGCCTTCTTAACTATGTCATGTTGTTGTCATGACCGTTGCTAAATGTTTGTTGCAGGAGAGCTTTTATTAGCCATATCAGAAATGTATGCTGTCAAACATTTGTATCTGTTTCATATAGCCAGGATTACCGTAAGCCTTCTAAAATGCAGAGTTGTTTTTCTAATTTGATGTGCAATGTACTTTCCTCTAAGGAGAAATTATTTGAGCATGATTAAATGAAAATGTAATAAATCTAGTTGTTTGGTTAGTTTTAAGGCTCAATTTATATAGATTCAAGGTGATATTTTCTTCTCTCATTCTAAGTATCTGGTTGACATTGAATGTATCATGAAATAATCATGAAAAGGGTTTGAGGTTTCTTGTAGGAATGTCCCTCCACTTTCCAGATGTAGACTGCAGTCCTGTGGCTGAGCCTCCTGTGGTGGGTACAAACTGAAAGAAAGGCATCAGAACTGGGGTTTGGTCTGCAGGGAGATAGTCGTCTTGTTCTACAAGTGTGACTGCTGTTGATTGGTTTGGCTGGTCTCCTATAGCATGTATGTATGAGTCCACTGTGGTCCACATAAGGAATGAACAAGCTCTGAAAGAAAAACACGTCTTTTATTCTGTTGATTAGTTCAAGCAGCAAGGGAAATGCAAGTCAGACAGCTTTTCATTAATCCAGTTTCAGAAACTTCAGAAAGTGGGAAAAGTCTCAAATGTGTCTCTTAAATGTTTCATTTCCATTAATTTTATGAATGTGATCAGTGGTCACTTCGGTGCAAAAGTTATCTGTTTGAGTCCTTTAAACACATAGTGAATACGTTCCCCTGCAGTAAAAGAGCTCAGCCATTATGCAGATGGCAGGGCTGTTCTTCTCTTACCAGACTTATTTCTGGAAAGAACACCCAACTGGCGCTCCTCCTGTCTGCTGTTTTGAGTCTCAGGCTCAGTATGAATACACTCGCTGGAAAATTGTAGGAATTATCTGTGGGATGGCATTAAATCCTTTCTGGGGTGCATATATGTATAGATATTCTGTAAAATTATTTTCTAAGTTATATTTACAGAGCAGTGAAATTATTCCAAAACTGAACGTTTTGAAAACCAAAAACATTTTTTTCCTCTCAGCCACCTTCAGCATGACAGAGTAAATAAGATACACTGGTTGCCTAGTACATACTGGAATAAGTTTGTTGCATAAAAATAATTGATCGTTTATAATTTATAATGTCTAATAACACATTTTAAAATGCAACACCATCTAGGTTTGGGTTTAGCAATTAGTATTCCCAGCTTTGGCTCCTTGTAAGAAGCCCCCTCTGTGTTGTGTGAATGTGTGACATACTTCACTGTTACTACTGCTTTGTACTATTTATTCAGTGTTAGAATGATGATGTTCCCCTTTTCAGATGGGAAATTAAAATGTGTTGGAATGCTCAGTGCTTCTTTTCACTCGCACTTGAATGGGCTCTTTAGTATTTCACACCAAGGTGTCCTTCAGGGTGCTAGGTCAGGCTACCAAAACAGCTTCTAGTGGCGGATTAGGACCAATTAACATCTTTGTACACAAAGGATGCTGGCAGCTGAACAGGCAGCCTGATGACCTGCTCTGCAGTGGCATGCCAAGCAGGGGGACTCTGTACTTGAGCTCAAGTAGGAAGGAGGGTGGAGAAAGTTTTTCATAAAAATTGAAAATGTTGCTACTTCATGTGATGCAAAGTATAGTTGATTATTTTAAGAGAACCTTGCAGCGTACTTTGAAGAAGACACATAAAGGTTGTGGTTTTTTTTTGTTTAATAGTGCATTTAGTCCCACGAGTGCTTAACAGGTCCCTTATACACCTGACATCATTGCTTAAAAATGCCAAACTGTGTGTGTGCGCTTAAGCGCTTTTTCCAGGGAAGTCATTTTCTGTGAAGAGATCTTCTCTGATTTGTTTGCTCTTTTATTTATGCAGTATATTTTGACGAGTATTTTTAGGCCACAACTTGACCAATTGTGGAACTACAGTTCCACAAGCAAATAAAACTGTCTCCTTTGAGCCCCTTCTTGTTGTGTTTAAGTCAACTCGACACCTCATGAATTTTATGTCAGAGGCAAACAATATATCAAAAGTCTGTGGAATCCAAGCTGCAATACTGTTTTTCACCACAACAATAAGATTTGTATTCTACACAGCTTTCAGCTGTAGGCCACTCAGTCAAGCTGACATAAAAGCAAATTGGTTAAAATATACATTCTTTTATCCTGACAATCCAAGAACCTTGATTTTTTTCCCCAAATGTGCACTTTCTTTAAATCAGCCTTAGCCTTATCAGTCTCTGTTAAATGAAATTCAGGGACGTATGACTGACGCATCAAAGTAAAAGAAAAGACATTTAGAAACTTAGTCTTTCATAAGAATTGAGTTAATAAAATCAGGGTAGTAGGTTCAGTAAGTCTTACACTAATCAATAAACCCAGTGCTGTCACGCATCGATTCTGAATTAATTTAAAAAATCTGCTTGTTTTTCTTCTCAATGTACTTGCAGCTTCACCTTGTTACACAGTGTTTCGGTAATACTTCAGATCTGTTTGTTCCATCACATCTCCGCATTTATTTAGTTTTTTTTTACTGTGGAATGCAGAGTTATGCTGATGTGTTTTGAATAGTACAAATTCAAACTTTCAAATTGAAGTGATTGAATTTGTGTTTTTTAAGTATTTTGTTATGGCTCTAGTGAAATTTCTGCTATGCACAGTTTTAGAACTGTGAGAAACACTAAGTTAAGTGTATATAAGTTTTAGTGATAAAATCCGATTAGCAATGGAAAAGCAACCAATGAATTCCTGGATCCGTGTTGTGGGTTAGAGGGGGGGTAAGGTCAGCCCTGTATTAGTTAATGCTAGACTCATTAACCTACATTTTGCTTGTGTTGTAGGCAAAAATATAAAACAGTAGATTTTTATTGAGAGTGGTACAATAGACTTTCTCTGTTCTGTAAATTAAGCATTCAAAATAAATATGATTTAGTTTTTATGGGCTCACATAGAAATAAAACTAAGTAGACTAAGCAGACAGTAAAGAAATGAAGCATTTTGTACAGACGTCAGCAGACAAATCTAAAGAGAAAATGTACACTTGTATTATTTCAGTGTAATTTCTAGATGTTGCAGCTCAAACAAAAGTACATTTTATTTTAAAAAAGAAGGAAAAAATCTAGTTATCTTAAAATTGGCTTTGATTTTGTCTGTACCTATCAGGTTAAGGTAAAAAAAAAGTAATGTTTCTTATAATGTAGGATCTGCCTTATTTGGGTTTTTAGATTTATGTTACAGTATTTTCTCAAATTGTATTCCGATTATACAGTGCAGAGAGTCTGTAAAGTTGATTTAAACCTTTAGTGGGTCTTTCCCCCCCCCATTCTGTTACTGCTCTGAACAAGGCAGATAAAGTAATAAGAATGAGGATTTTTGTAGTTGCGAATGGCCCCACTGTTGTGTTTGGTCCATTTATCACACTTGAACGCTTACTCTTTCTGTCCCTGCCTGTCCGCCTAATAGGGTATGAAATGCAGGTGTGTGTGGGAAATGGCAATTGCGCATTGACAGGTTATTTTGTTGGCCAGTGCCTAATTAGTGGCATAGTGGATGCACCCTGCTAAGCTTTAGTGCTTTGCATTAGAGCCAGTCTGTTCTAATTTCCTCACGGCTTTGATATTAGCCAAGAGATTGACGGTTCGCACAAAAAAACAAGAGCGTGATGGAGGCCTGTGTGAAACAATGGCCCCTCTTGCTTCTCGATACCACAGATGGGAGAGGTAGCGGACCAGAACCCATTGGCAGACAAAGCCAAATTGGCTCCAATGTCAGAGGCGCTAATGTTGTCCCAAAGAAAGTAAAAGGCCATAGTTGAGGACCACACCCATGGTTCTCCACCCTCCCTGCGCCCCCCAGCCTTTCTTTCTTATTTTGTCTTGCCTCTCTTTTCCTTATCTCTGCACTAAACCCTGGGTGTAAATTCATAGAGGCTCCTTTCTTCTTCCGTGATACAGGGCAGAGATCTCTTAATCTTACCGTGTTGTACAAGCCACAACCTTTGCAAGTCTCTGCAAGTTTTTGCGGGGAAGTGTGGATTTTAACACTGGCAAGAGGCTCAGAGCCTGTAGCACAAACAATTAGTTATTAACCGCAAATCAGATGCAGGCAAGAATACTTTGTTTTGTGGCAGAGCCAGCTGGTTGAAGGTTTACATAGGAGTGGCTTGACATACGTGTCTATCCAGAAAACCTTGTACTGTATCAGCATTTCGTTTGCTTTGTAAAACACGGTCGACAGAGCCAGGCTGCTTGTTTTATTAAAATTTATGAAGGTAACATGTCTGTTTTTTTTTTTGATTTAATACTTGAAAAATCAATTTTTTACAGATACTGGGAAATTGATTACTCAGGAATTTAGATCATATTTTGACCAAGACTGTTGTGCGTTTACAATTTATATTAGGACGAAAAACCAAACACATTAGTAAACGTATGGGGTTTTTGTTTAATTTCAACTATACTGCACTTTAACTTAACTAGAATTGGTTTCAGATAATTTTGGATACTTGTCCTTCCAAATTGCCTGTCTGTGGTCCTCATTCACAAAAAGTTTAGTGCTGTGAGAAGCGTGTAAGTTTGAAGAAAGGTGGTATTCATGACATTTTTTTTGATTCACAAACTAGGAAAAGAACTGTCTGAAAGCCTTGCACACGTGCGCGTACACATGTTGAAACTCATCTAAATTTCCACATGCTGAATATGCTAACTGCATTCTAATGTATGCAAATGACATGAAAAGACAGGATTAATGAGGGTAACAATATGTTCATGGTTTTCACAAAAAAGTCCCAATTGTAAGGCCTGCTTAACTTACGTGCAAGTTTGCATGTACGAAAAGAAGATATAATGAGCTGAGGTATTTCTTATATAAAGCTGCTGTGCAGCACGAGTGGTATATCCGAACAAGGACACTCTCCTTGCACACAGGGTAAGACATGCTTGTTAAAGGAGAGAGAAACATGTAAGGACCAGGGCCTGAAGGATAATAATTATTTTAAAATGCGTAACACGGTGGTAGTGAATATTTTTGAATTTTAGAGTCTACAAAAAGCACTTGCTTTCTCGGACAATCTCTCTTGTACTTCCCCATGTTTCGCAGTGTTTTCCCTGCCTTTATAGTCAGAGGAGCCTACGGTATATACTATGTCCTTACAGTTAGAGGCCAGTGATCTTGAGGTGCGTCTTCTAATATATGATCTGTGCTTAAGTTACATGTACATGTTTCTGAGGCACCTGTAGCTGTGCTAATAATGTGCTTATAATAATGTGCTGATTTCCATTGCTTGTATCATTCTGAGGGTCGTTCAACTTTGTAAATACAAACATACACATTAGATGTGCATCATAAGCATAAGTATTAAGTAACTGTGTTTTGAGACATTTAGTATATCTTTGTAAATGAGGCTTGTTTTCTTTTACAAGACATGCTGCTCTAAGGCCTAGCGGAAGACTGTTTACACTGCAGTATACATTTCCTCATAAACTTAAAGAGACCATCTATATGGAGCTTAAAGTCAGTGATGTCTTACTCACTATGCCTTAAGTATTTCTAAATATTTCTGTCTTATGTCATTCAATATAGAGGGTTGGTACATTACAGTAATCCAGCTCTAAACAGTTTGATGGAGAGTAAACCTTCACGAAAAGTATTTCTCGTATGAATGCAATATTATTAGACTCCCTACATTATTTTTATAGCACTCATGTATATTTAAATATTGAAGTGACAAAATGAGTGTAGTTAAGAGTATACCCAAATCACGTGGCTTTCACAATGTGCAGTTGTTTTGATCTGCTTGCATCATTTCCCATTTTCATTACCATGAAGCAATGAAGACTGATTCTCGAAGAGATGTTTCTAAAAACTGTTAACAACCTGATGAGTGTTCTCGGCCAAATGCCCTCCTTTAGTTCACTGCCTCAATTTATTTTGTTCATACTCATTAAAAACCATTGATTTAGACTAGTTTGATATTTTTAGATCTGGCATGAGCTACTGTTGGATTAGCCAGTGGCATAGCCTTGAAGAGCTGTTCATTCTTGAAAATAGATTCATAGAATAAAATTCAAATCCATCATCATTTCAAAGGGCTAGAAACTCCAATCTGGTGAAATAAGTGCATTATTTTTTAACGTTTTGTTTCTATTTTCAGTTTTTTAAGATTACTGAATTTTAGGAACATTAGAAGCAATATAAACTGTACAAACCATTATGCTGAAACCTTAAATGCTTACATCAGACATTAATCTTACAATTGTTATTGTTCTCTCTGCTTTGTATGTACCCCAATAATATTTTCTTATCAAACACAATGACTATTTAATATGTGTGTTTGATTGGAAAGGTGAAGTAATATTTTTTTTTTTGCCAGTAAGAATAATCCTGAATCTTTTACTACCTTATATAACATGCTGTTCAAATTTTCTGTCAGGATTTGTAGTAATTGAAATGAACTGAAGGTCAACCAAAAGAATAATATGGCTTTGCTTTAAGCAATAAATATTACAAAGGAGGCTAATTTTTTTTTTACAGTGCTACAGCACATGAACTGTTAGGGGTGAGGTCTGATATACAGTAGCTGGGACAATAATGGGAAACATCTACACAGTGAGAAGGAAATTGCAGATTTACTAAATGAGTATTTCACTGATGTGTTCACTATGGAAGAAGGCAACAACATCCCTCAGGCAGCATAATGACAGCACTGTCTTTTAAATAATATTCAAACAGAAGAGACACAAGTGTTACATGTACTAGAAGCACTCAAGATTAAATTCCCCGGGACTGATGGTATCTTACCAATTGTATTCAAGGAAACGAGATGTTACACGAAATCATTGATTCAATTCTTCCAACAGTTGCTCTAGATTGGAGGTTGTCTTAAAGGACTGCTGAAATGCCCATCCACATAACTTATTTTACATGCAGGGTTATGGAAATCATCCTAAGAACCAAATTAGAGGATCACCTTATGAACATTTTAACCTAAGGAAAAGTCAATATGGATTTAGAGAAGGTGAGCCCTACCTGACCAACTGAATGGATAAAAACAGTAATGGATATACACACCGCGTGTGGTATGTACTAGTAAGATTTTCAGAAAGCTTTTGAAAATAAGCTAATAAATAGAAAAAGAGTACAGATAAGAGGTGAATTCTCAAACTGAAGTAATGTCATTAGTGGTGTACCACAGGGATGTATACTATGACCACTGCTCTTCCAAATATATCTATATAAAAAATTCAGATTCTGATATAGTTTAACTAGTTAAATTTGTAGATGATACCAAATTAAGATGATTGTCAAATAGAATTCAAATACATTTTAAAGGGCAAACACTTGCAAATGACATTTAAAATAGACAAGTGCAGGGCAAAGTACTGTATAAATGCAAAATGAAAAACACTGAGATAGAAGTGGCTACGTACAAAGATGTTTAGGTTGACATGTCATTTAGGACTACATCTAGAGAAGTGGAAAAGCAATTAAAAAGGCAAACAGCGTCCCTTGATTTAAATTCTAGACTTTTAAATATATATCCAATAATTTTATGTTAAAATTGTACAGTAGCATGCCATGTTACTTGCCTTATAAGGCATCATTTTGAATACTGTTAATAATTTTGGCATCACATTATGGAAAACATTTCAGCTCTAAAATCAGTTTGGGGGAAGAACAACCAGGTACATTCTGGGACTTGAGGAAATGATCTACACTGACAGTCTATAGGAACTGATCCTTTTTAGTCTTGAACAGAAAAGATTGCTTGGGGATTTACAAATTTAAAATCCAGATATGAAAATATATTCTGACAAAGTTATTCCGGAATGAACAGTGAAACACAAATCGGAAGCCACAAGTGGAGACTTGAAACTGAGAACGGGAGGCACTTCTTTACACAAATAGTTGTGGGAATATTGAACAAGCTACCAAGCTACTGTATGTTGTTGCAGCTGATACCCTGACTTATTTCAAGAAACTGCTAGATAAAATCCTAGGTTCAATTAGCTACAAACTACCAAAGGAGCTTAGGTGGGTCGAACGGCCTTCAGTTGTGCTTTGTTTTCATCTGCTGTATTGTATTTTTCTGGCAACCTTGAAGTGCAAATTCAAAAGTCAAAAACAGTCATCTGGCAGCTTCTTCATGACTAAATGGGTATAGCATTCATTTTCCTCTTTTCTAAGCTGATGAAAATGCTGTTCATCTTTTCCAGCCTACTCTACTGTGTCTGGAGTAAATGGACCCCTTGTGATTTTGGATAATGTCAAGGTATGCCTATAAGTTTTTTTTTTTTTCCATAGTAAGGGATTTCAAATGCAAGATGTAAATGTCACTGCAATTGCTACCATTATATATAAATATATATTAAAACTATGAATTCAGAGGACTAAGATTTTGAATGTTTCAGATTTTGAATGTTCTATAATTGTACCCCAGCTGTGTGGAAGGTTGTCCTATGGTGAAGCAAAGCCCAGCACCTGATTCTGGTCAGACCCTACTGCATTTCAACCCATTATATCCCATTATCCCTAACTGACAGATGTTACTGTTACTCAACCAGTTGGATGTCTTCAGGTTTTCTGAAGGATGTATAAAAAACCTGTACACACCTTTTGTCCTGTGGCTGTTTAAATTCACGAGATGCGAGTGCCTTATATATTCGAATTGATATTTTCTAATAATTGTAATATTTTTAGAGTCATAATATTTGGAATGTCCCTTTCTGTTATTTTAAAAGCAAAACGACTGCGATGGAACTGTAGCGAGAAGTTTCTGAATGTTGCAGTTGCAATAGGGCAACCTGTCTGATTCCACCGACTGCTTTTCTTCGTTTTCAGTTCCCCAGATTTGCAGAGATTGTGCATTTGACCCTGCCTGATGGCACAAAAAGAAGTGGCCAGGTGCTGGAAGTTATGGGCTCAAAGGCTGTCGTTCAGGTACGCTATTTACTCGAGCCTCGTGTAGAGCCATGCAAGAAAAATAAAGTTGTACAAAAGTAATGCCATTTTTGATTATCTTTGAAAGTAAATGGTTTTTACCTGTGTATTTCATACTTTAAATCATTATCAGGTTCCTTCCATCTCTGTCTTTGAAGTAGAAAGCCATTCACATAATTAGGAGACATCATATTTAAAAATGAAGACTAGACCTGTGTTGGCTCTGATTTACAACTGAACTTGTATTCTCTGAAGCAAGACATAGCGGTGTAGATAGAGCTAATCCTGTTAAGGGAATGAAGGAAGTTAAAGGAAGTCTTTCCTTATTGATTTAGGTATTTGAAGGCACTTCAGGAATCGATGCAAAGAAAACAGCCTGCGAGTTCACAGGTGACATCCTGCGCACACCTGTGTCTGAGGACATGCTGGGTAAGATGACCCCTTCGAGAGAGCAGAAGGCATTTTTCAGCGTTGCTCTGTGGAAGTGACCGTGAAAGCTGCTATTCATTTATAAAAATTAGGCTTCTTTTCAGAGCCGGCTGTCCTTATTTTTTGGATAAAGAAAACCAATTGCAGGTGTAATTTCCTCCTTCAAATGTTGAGCACTGATTTCAAGCTTTTTATTGTTACCAATATGTGTGTGAAATGTGATCATTTTGCACCAATTGTACCCGACCATTCCTAATCCCCCTGTGTTCACCAGGTTTAGTGTTCAATGTTTTTTTTTTCCACTTAAAGTGCAAAAACAAATCATTTGAAACAATCGTGACATTTTAAAATTTGTTATCTCTTTTTTTCTGAAAGGAGAATGGGGATTTAATGAGAAAATGAGGAATTGCCTGCTAAAGGACTATTTAGGTTGAATTTGATACACTTATCAATTTTCTGCACAGTTGAAGGAAATCTAGTTGCTTCTTGTTTTATAAATATTCATATGCACAAACTAAGTGTAGCTAGCAGCTGTTTCTATTATCCCGTTTGGTATTTTCTTCTTTTTCCTGTTAGTACATCTTTGTTCAAGAAGATGGAGAAGGAAAATACTTTATGTTCATGAATGATGTTAATGCTAATAGTGCACTTTTATTTACTTTAGCTGAGATTCAGAAATAATACTTCAATTTAAAAAAAGCATGTAAAATCTAAGGCCAAAACCCAGCCATTACTATGACACTCATTAGTTAACAAATTTCCTAAAACATGTTTTCACTCAGTAGGTTAAATGGGTGTTCACAGCTTATTAAAGAAGTAGATATCAAATGTTGAAATCCACAATCAAACATTTTTTTAGTTTTTATTCTTTCAATTGTTTTTGTATTAAACAAAACACATGATTATTAATAGAGTTTTAGAATTTGAATGTTGGTTTTTAATGACTAATTAATGTGCATGTGAAAAAAGCCATATTGGTTTATTAATTTAATGATTCATTGTTTCAACTACCCTCCATTTAAACTTAATTGTTCCTTTGAGGAAATGCTGAGGTTGGCCTTGTAGCTGAAGCGTGTGATGATTTGTTATATGTTTTAGTCCTTAATTGTTTTACATCGTAAGATAATAATGTAAATGCTGAAAAAACATAAAAGATCAAAAACCTACATTTTAATTATAAACTCATCTAGTTCTTTTGAATAGAAATCTCCAGAGAACTATGGCAATAGTTATATCTTGTGCACTCTTCCTCTTGTTTGTAGGGCGTGTTTTCAATGGCTCAGGGAAACCTATTGACAGGGGGCCAAGTGTGTTAGCAGAGGAGTACCTGGATATTATGGGTAAGAAAGCTTATTATTATTTTTATGCTTTTTAACCACTCAGAGTGCAAAGGTGAACTGCTTATTGAAGGCACCCCAGTTCAGCCCAGAACCCAAGAGCTGTGAGCCGGCTATGCTAACTGCCACGTGTATGGCTGGTATAAAAATTGTAATTATGGATTTTCTATGATAAAGTACTTGAAATGCATTGACTAGCAAGAATAAAATTTTGTTTCCCTTCACACACAGTGTTCACATTCCTGGCCTCCTGAAATCTGAAGGTGATCAATAAATATGATATGAAAGCAATGTATTGAAGAAATGAAATAATTTTAATTTCTCTTTATTTTAATTTCTTGAGAGGTATGTTGAATGGGAATATAGAAACCTAAAAGGAGTTGTGTTGTTGAACTTGAACCACACAGCTGTTCCCCATGGAAAGGGTAAAATATGTTCTTTAGAACTGCAGAAAAGGAGCTTATACAGGTTGCATTCATCATGGAATTGGTACAGTAGCTATAACTGAGGCTTTTTAGTAGTTCACGTACAGGTATGAGAACATTTATCATTTCTCACAGGGTGAATGGTGGAAATATTTTATCGTATTATTTCTTTCTTTTTGTTTTTTGCTTTGAATGGGTGGAGTAGGTTGTGTCATGACTGCAAGCTTTAAAGCAACAAAATGTGAAAACTGTTCAAGGGTGTGAATATTTTAAGCTCTGCAGGTACCCTGTAGTTTTGCAGGCAATGTTCAGACATTGTTCAGGCCTGTTCAGCAATGGATATTCAGTCAATGCTCTGTCAAAGATCTGCAGAAAACGTTCAGGTGTATCTAAGCAATATTGCATCTCATAATAGCCAATACAGCTTCTCAGAAGGTATTTTATTTTTGATGCAGACAGTTACATGGTAAAATATATAATGTACAGTTATTTTTAATGCATTAAATTAATTGAAGCAAGAGACAGTTATGGCCCTAAAAGTTATTTTATTTGAAAATAAGGTGATTAATAAATTGGGTAACTGTAACCAGGCCAAACAGCTAAAAGAAATCACCTGTTAGGGTTGTGAAACCAAGGAGGGTGATCAGAACAATCAGTTAAATTCCAGCACTGCTGTCTGATGCACTAGAATAGATCTTCTGTGTGAATAACATTTTTCTCATTCTGTTATACAGTTAAGGTTTTGTATTTATTTGAGTTTTGACATGTGATCATACAGAGACCATCCATTGCTTGTTGTCAGTGTACAGTAAATGACAAATGAGAATGACCACCAGTATCAGGCTTTATGCCCCTGTGTACAATTATGTTTTATTTAACATATCGTACCATAAAGAGCGATCTCAAAGAATGTTCAGAGTGTTCAGTGTTTTGTCTTTGATTTTAAAAGTTGGTGTCACTTCTGACCTGGTGACATAAGGAAATAAATATTTTTTAGTGCTTTGTGTTTTTGCATAAATTCATTATTGACTCTGTGAAATTGAATAGTTGGATTTCCTTCCAGTTTTAATGTCTTCTGCACATCTTTCTCAGATCTTTCTATGTGTTTTACTTTGACTCTTATATCCCTGTGCAGTGTTTATGAATATGCAAGCCTTTGCCTTGATTGTGGTTCCATTGTAAGGCACGTCTCTCATAGAGTAAATTTCTGTATAAACGGAAAAGCTTGTCCTTCCCGTTGATTAAACTGATGCTTTTTCGGAAATCATAACCCCAAGGGCATGTTGTGCTCAGAGATTCCTTTATGAGTGGTGCTTTGTAATTTCAAACTGTTTATAATCATCAATCAGAAAAGCATAGGTAGGTTGAATAGACTATAGTTTGGCATTATGTGAAGACTTAAGCTCTATTCATGACCTTCAGGAGCTATGGTGTTAAACTTTCAAATCTGCTGGCCTTCTGCCATCAGTGTCTTTATAGAGCGATTATTTAGCTTTCACTTGAATATTATTGGCAGTAATTTGTGCTTATAAAAGATAGGAATTTATGGGGTTTTTTTATGTTTTCCGTCTTGAAGAGCTGACCTTCCATGGTTTCTTTGACCCTTACAGGTCAGCCAATCAACCCGCAGTGCCGAATCTACCCAGAGGAGATGATTCAGACGGGCATCTCAGCCATCGATGGCATGAATAGCATTGCTAGAGGCCAGAAGATCCCCATATTCTCAGCAGCAGGTTTGCCCCACAATGAGGTGAGTAGTCTGGTTTTGGCGATGTAGTTAGTAATGTAAACAACAAAAGGAGTGGGAATCGAGACCTAGCATTCCCAAAGCTTGTGTCTAGTGTGCATTCTCAGCTAAGATTGACTTGGGCTCTTTTGCTATTAGGAATTGAATTTGGTTAATCAATAATAATTAATTATCTCATTGGTTGTCAACTAATATTCTTTAGTTTTTGTTGATTTTTTTAAAGAAAACGGATAAAGTTGAGTCTGTGTATACAAGTAGGGCTGGGCGATATGGCCAAAACCATTATCACGTTAAAAATTTTCATATCAGTCGATATCGATAATTATCACGATAAATGTCAAATCATTATTTCTTTCAAGTTTAAAGGCAGATTTTTTCTCCTGAGTGAAAGTTGAAGAAACCAGACAGTTAATTGGTAAATTAAACAACTCTTTATTTTAAGAACACATCAAACACTTGCCAAACAGCAGAAACATTAAACAAATCTGAGGTAGAGAGTATTCAAGTCTTTTTTTATTTCAAAATATGCATGAGTAAAATTGACAAAATAAATATCTTAATAGAAAAATTAAATACTGCAGTGTGATAAAACATGGCTTTGACAGACTGCAAAGTTTAAAGTGCTCTGTTTTGTCTGATCGTAAAAAGCCAAAATATCTCCAAATTACCGAAGTTGAATGACCTTTTCTGTCAATGATGTCATTGTCCTTCGAGCTGGTCGTTGGCAGCACTACATTTGCTTCAGTGTCGCTCATTTCTCCACTCTAACTACAGTCCTGTCAGCCACTACCGTGTGGGTAAACAACACCAAGTTAGCTGCCCGGTCTGCAACACGCACGCGCACTCGCGCAGTATTTTGTGTGCATGCGCATATCATGCGCAAAGCATAAACATATATATCGAACATTTATCGAACTTTTGTTAAAATTATATCGCGGAAAATTATATCGCGATAATTATCGTTATCGAATTATTGCCCAGCACTATATACAAGCTGAGGTAAAAGGCCACTTTAGTGTGGATTTGTTGTATAACATATTGTAAAGTGTGTATTTAATTGTTTCTTGCTTTTGTTTAAAATGTTGACTGACTGGCTCCTTCACCAGAAGTATCCCATAAAATTACTACACACTTATTTGTCTGAAATGTACTGAGGAAGAGAAGGGCATCATGTAAAGCTCTGAAGCCTTTATTAAAGTCCTAAATTACTTTACTTCCCTGTGTTATCTCATTCAGTACTGACAGATTTCGAACTGGAACTGTATTTGCTAGAATAGGTAGTCATTACCTTTACAACAGTAATCTAAAGAGAAAGAGTAAGAGTGAATCCTGGCCTTCCCCTATTCCTATTTGTGGCCTTAAGATATGCTGTATCCATGCCATCTCATCCTTGTAATGGTTTTTCTTTTTTTCTATTTCTCAAAACGCTTGTTTCTGAGTCATTCTATGACTGTGTCCTATTATTTGAGATTCTGATACATAGGCACCTGTCTTTGTTTCACTTCTCATATTGCTTAAAAATCTCAGATTTGCCACTCTTTAGTGAGACTTAAATGACCAGCACCATCACGAGAAACATGGGCAGATACCATGACAGTTAGCAGAGTCATGGAAACGCTGCACCCATTGGAAAAAAGGACCCATATACAGTAGGAGTAAAGCAGAGGTAGCTATGTGCATATTTTCCTTAAAAAAAGCTAGCTATTACTTTTTGTTTATTCCTGAAACTTTCAATCTGGAGTAAAGCCTCATTTACCTTTCATAGAGTATAGTTTTTTTCCTCTTCTCTAAAGAGCTGGGATTTGACAAAAGGAAGGAATAACAGAATAGTCATTCTCTCAGCCTCAGAGAGGATGTTCGCTATAATTGGAAACTCTAGAAGGATGAAACAAAATGCTGTGTGTGCTGTACCTGCTCTGCGACTGAGATTGTCAGTTCCCAGCACTACCTTGAAGAGAAATGCAGTACATTAATGGAGTTAATGGAAATGACAGTGTAGGGAAGACCACAACCCCAAACTCATACTACTTATCTAATATCCCACTGAGACCTAAGTACAGGTTATTAGCCATTCCTTCCCAGCAATTATTGATTAGAATTATTTTACCTTTTCTGTCTCCACCCTTGCATCTGTCCTTGGGTTCACTTCAGCTGGGGGAACACTGTCTTCCTGGGCCCCCATCACTCAGCCAATCAGCATTGAGCTAAGGAACAACAATCTGCTTTTGATACAAAATGAGTCTGTAGGTAGTTGCCATCTCCTGAGTTTTAAGGAAAAGAGAAATAAAGTGATATCAGAGTCTTATCTGACTTCAGTGATACAGCAGGTTGATATGTGAGCTGTGCAAACCAGCCGGAATAATGAATGAGGCTCCTCTCTGCAATGGATAAAGTTAGATATGCACCTAATACTTGGAGAGATAGGAAATAAACATGATCCAAGTTGACTGGGATATACAATATAAAAATTATTAGCAGAGATCCAAAATATATTAAATGGCTTTGAAATCTTGTTGGAGTTAACTAATGATGCGATAAAGTTATTATTATTTCTTAAATGTGTTATATAACCAATAATAATTTTAATGTTTTTACAAAATTGCAACATAATTTTCTAGAAATTGGTTGCAGACCATATTTTGGTCTCAAGTTTCTAACCCTTAACTGTACCAGTTCTGTGATTAAAGATTTAACAGCTTTAGTGAACATCTGCATTGTGCAATGTAGTACGTTCAGTTTAGCTTGTTTTAATTGTTCTGAGAATCTTTGGCAACTGAAGGTTATTTTTTGTGGTGAAAGTGCATCATCTGGGCTTTGCAAACATTACAGCTAATGGATTTCTAAATATCAATATTTTTCACAGTCCACGTGTACTGCTTCTTTATTTTTGCTTTAGAAGTTTGTGCTGAATTTCTAGCAACAAAAAAGGGGTTATATTGCCGTCCTCAAGGTGGGGGACAGTTGCAGTAAATCAGGACTCAGGACTCCTTCATTGTCAGTTTACAGAGTGTTCTGGAGAACACTAACTGCACAGAGGCCTGTCATTCCCTCAGTCCACACAGTTCTGAGTTCTCCAGGCATCTGAGCCCCTTTTATTTGCTTCAAAGAGAGTGCACTTTCACCCGAATTTCCTGTATCATATGCTATACAGTACATGATCTTAATGTGGTTCCATTCAAATGATATAATAGAAATTCATTGGCAAGTCTGTATCTCTACTTCCTTTTTAGGGGACCTCACTTTCCAGCTGTTACTTCGTTCACACTATCTTATACAGTATAACAGTTATAAGTTACATAAGTTATAGTATATAAGGTGTGAACTCATACAAGATATGAACTTATGTAAGTTGCAAATGCAAACTTAGAAAGATCCTAATAGAGACCTCTGTGGTACTCCACTTATTACACCTCCTAATTTGAGCATTTATCCGTTCTCTATTCTCTATTACCCAGCTCTACATACAAATGCATACCTTACTTCCACTTCCACTGCTTGTATTTTGAGAATTAATCTTTTATGAAGAACTTCATCAAATGCCTTCTGAAAATCTAACTATAATACATGATAGGCTCTGTATATGTCCGTAACTGTTTCGTTGAGCAATATTTAATTCAATTTTCTCAATCCATGCTGATTATCCCCTCGGATATTATTTCCATATAGATGATTCTTTTAAGTAATGCCATGGTCATGGTTTGTAACCATCCTTAACTATGTTTTTGATTTTTTCCATTGTAAAACATCTGAATGAAGTATTCACTTAATACTAGTCTTCCATTTCCCTTTAATCATTAAGAAGCTTCTTTTATTATCCCATTATCCCATATTTTCCCATGGTAAAACACTTCTTTTTTCATTGTAATATACATACAGTATATATCTTTTTCTCTTGGCCTTTCTAATATACATTTTATGTGTGCATGCAACTGTTCTAGCTATCGCCTCCACAAAACAAATTAGCGACATCCATGCCCTTACATTTTATGTTGTCTTATTTTGGTCAGGAATCTAGGGTGTCGTTATGGGATTCCTTACAAAAAGACTCACCCCCTATAATGTTAAACAGTTGTAGAGCTGATGGCATTCCATCCTCCATCATTCATCCCTGAGGAAGCCTGTTGTCTACTATGACCCGTACTATTGTTTGGGCGACACATGAACAGTACATCATATTGATGAGCTGCTGATATACAGTACAGTAAATCTAGGGTGTAGGGCCAGGCCCCGTCAAAAGGCACCTTTTCCACTAGATTATGGAAGCGATTTCTACTGCCTCTGAGATTGCAGATCATAGTCCCCCCCACAGGAGTTGGTAGCTCACTCCATTAGAGGCTTTGCTCTGTTTTCAGTGTGCCTCCTGTCCGGCTGTTCTACAGCTAATTAGGCTATTCCACATAGTTTTACTGTAAAGATATGGCTGGTCCCATAAGTCACTTTATGGCTGCCTTTGTCTTAAGAGTTGGCTGTACTTATGCCAACATGTTCTGTTGTAACCCAGCAGCTCTAAGTCTGTTAAAAGAGAAGAGTACCTTGCAAGCTCCTTGGGTTGATGAACCATATTTGAGTTTGTCAATAGAAGAGGAAGAACAGAAGTTGTACTAGCCCTATATTTCAGTGGTGTGGGAGTAGAGAAAGAGTGGAACACACTGGTCTTTCTACAGCACTAGAATGAGCCCTCTGTCTTCTGGGCATTTTTATAACATCTTTTGGTGGATACTTGTCTCTTTCTGGGAACCAGAAATACGCGATTAATATTTTTCCCTTTGAAAATCAGTAGGTTTAACTTTGAATTCTTGCCAAGCAGAGATTATTGACAATATGACTTATGAGCTCTTAAGTGTCAGAGCTCATGACCTTTGCTGTGTGTTTTTAATTTTCCAAGTTGTCATGCCCTGAAGCAGTTAACCTTGTCTTGTGAGTTTGTTTATCGGAAATTAACCTCCCAAGGTTAAGTCAGTCTTTTCCTTTCTTTTGTTCTTGTTGTTTTTAGTTGACTTCCATCTCTATTTAAATTGAATAACTTAATTAAAAATGCACTTCTGTTGAGAAACAGGTCTTTTGTTTCTCCAATTATTCTCTTATTTTACCTCTAACTAGCTTTTCATTCTCATTTTAGATTGTTGGGTAATGGTAATTTCTTTTGGAAAGAATTTCTATTTGTGTGAACATTCAAGTGAATGCATTGCTAAGTTTCAAAGCATATTTGTATATACTGTTTGTAGGGCTTGAAATATTTATAAGCCTTCCAGGACTTCACAATATTCTTTTATACCCAGTATTATTGGAATATTGTAACCAGCTATTTTTTACACTCACTCATAACTGTTTTGGAATTAGCACTAGATAAATGTACCGTCTCTTCGACTCCCCTACTAATCTGAAGGACTTCTGCTTTTGTGTGGCTAAATGTACTACAGAACAGTGTACAGAACAGGTTAATTTTATGACAACTGGGTGCCTTGAGCTTTGGGTCTTCAGAAATTCAAAATTTCTCCCACAGTAATGAATTTTTTTTATGTTAGTGCATAAGATTTCTACCTCATTGTTCTCATGCTCCAGTCCAGCTCAAGATTTCTGGAGAGGGGAGTTTTGCACTCTTCTGTCACATTTCAATTCTCCCTCCATTCTGCTGTTATAGCAGAATTTTCCATTTGTCCTGGAGAAAGCAGAATGGAAATTGTGCTTCTTGATCTCTGCTTTTCAAAGTTTCTCTTCCACCTTAAATTCATGTCCTTACATCCATGTCTTAATGCAGTGTGCATCTTAAGACCTTAAAATGAAAGAATGAAATGTTACACGTATCAATTTCCAAAGATAAGTATTTTAAACTTTTTTTCATTTTTTAATTTAGAACATTTTGTTAGCTAACCCACCCAATGTGGAGTCACCAATTGTTTTTTTGTGTATCAGCTTATGGTGACGAACCCAGCAATTTACCCTCTGCGGGAGAATAGGAGGTGTAGGCAGACTTCTCTGAGCCTCTTGCCTTGGAGCTATTTGCTTTATAACATTATACATCCCTGTCCCAGACGTTCACTCTCAACTAGAGGAGAAGCATGTCTGTCGTGCATGGCACCCAGCTAAGAACTCCCCATAAAATAGTTTAAAATTCTTAATATAGTTTGGTTTTGTTGTTTCAGCTATGAGTAAAAAAGCTGATGTAGTATTGAACAGCTGAAAAAATGTTCTGATTCAGTATAAATGTTTAATGAACTACAGTGACGCAAAAAGTGACTTTGCCGGGTAAAATAAGATTCCAAATTGTTTCTCATATGATTTGATATAATAACAGTAGTAAGAACAGCAGGAATAGTAGGTGCTCCACCACTTAGTAAAAAAAAAAGACTTTTCTGGAGTTTAGGAATAGCAAAGATTTTTTGCTATTGTACAAAATCTGTGCATCTTTTTCACTCTATAGTAATTAGCAAGACAACAGCATTCTCTATATAATTATCAAACAAAATTAGAAAAACAACAAATATAGAACATTCTACTCAAAAAGTAGAATGTAAAATATTTAACTCAATATGTTTGCTAATACAAGGTAGTGTGAGGTGTCTTCCAGATCATATTTTTCAATTTTGCACCGTATTGTGGTCTTAGGTTTTGTCCACTTGATGATTATGAGTCTTTATGTGGAACCAAGTCTTTAAACTGTTCATTGTTTACTAAGAAAAAGAAATTGTATGTGGCAGATGGCAGAGGACGTTCTGTCTTCTATTAAATAAATAATTAATGTACAGTAGCTACCTTAGTTTAACTATCTCTACCTTGAGCGAAGGTGTTACTAGCAAAACACTAGATTAGGTTAAGGTGGGTCATCTTCTGTTTTTTTTTCTTTTTGCTATACTAACTACTACCATCTGAAGTTTTTGGAAGTTATCTCAAACATATTTATTAAACAAAGGACAAAGTGAGATGAATATAAATCAGTTTAGGAAACTTTTAATGTAAAATTTAAATGCTCCCCTTAAAGGTCTCTTTCATGTAGCGAAGAGACTTTCATCATTTGATATCTACACGTTGCCTGTTGTTCAGATGATTATTTCACATCATAGATTTGGATTCTGCTGCATTCCTGATGATACTTACTTTTACTTACAGACCAGAAGTGATGCTACTGCTGTGGGTTCTGCACTTCACAGGTGTCTATCTGATATTAAAATGAGGATGAACAGAACCTTCCTAAGCTACATTGTGACAGGACTGCTGTTACTCCTTATTACCTCTCCTTAAGCTCCTTCCTCCTCTGTAATTACTTCCTACTTCCTCAGAAATCTAGAGTGGGCTGTAAGGTTTACCTGTTCTCAAATAAGGCAGTGATTGGTGTAGAGATCAATGCTGTCTTAAGGGCTTACTGCATGAGTGTACTCTAGCTCTTAATCAGAAGGCCATTACTGTCCTGAAGATTGAGCTTCACACAAAGGGTGGTAGATGTGGTTCAGCACAAAGAAATATGTTGGGAACTCCTCACCCAAAATCTTTAAAGACTCTCTGACTGTCATCAACATTTTTACAATTCTCTTGAAGACCTCTCTTTTAACTCTAGCATTTGAATGTACACATTAGTTTTACTCTTGGTTTTACAGAGTCAAGCAGCTGTGCAGTAGATATTTTCTCCGAAAACTGGTTTCTCCGGTTATTGAATCTCTGTTACAAAATAAATTCATTGACGTTATAGAAATATTTGAGAAATGTAGACTAAAGCACAAAATCGTGAACTTTGTGAAAGTACTGTAAGTCACCACATTGTTGTAAACACGCATTCGAGTTCCAAAATGTAACATGATGTGGCCCTTCTTGCTCACTAGTCACTGTAATGACTAATGCAATGTGATGTACAAATGAATAAGTACAGGATGTGAAGCAGACATTTTGTCTCAGAAATGTTTAAACGAATGTGCAGAGTTCACAAGTAAGTAGTATTTGTCAGCAAAACTGCCTGGAAATCGAAATCCATATTTCTATTTGATTAAAAGAGATGTATTCACAAGCCTGCTTGATTTGAAGCGTTGCAGTTCTCCTTTTAAATATAGTAAGTGGGACATGACTTATGAGGAAAATAGAAAGTGTTGTCTTTGGTTTCAATGGTTTTAGTTAAACAATTTTTGACAGTTCTATTTGCTCTGTGGGAATCAGTTAATTCATTTTTTTTTGTGAATGTGAATTAGTATCACAGAGAAAATAATTAGTGTGCTTCTTCCATTTCTCCTTCTGATTGTCTCGGAGGCCTTTGTGAGGGTAGCTGTGTCTGATATTTTTCTTGCAGCAGGCAGAATAACACACATAATTGTAATAGAGGAAGCACCTTTCTGAAGTTGGCTGCCCGGTTCTATAAAGTGAGAAGAACAACTTGTTTGCAAGCCTTTTCTTTTCTTCCCAGATTGCTGCACAGATATGTCGTCAGGCTGGCCTTGTTCAGAAATCCAAAGATGTGATGGATTATAGTGCGGACAACTTTGCCATTGTGTTTGCGGCTATGGGAGTAAGTGGAGAGGAGTCTGTTCTTTTGGGGTAGATTGGGCTTTGCTGTGTGGTAGGTAGCCAGGGTGAACTCTATTAGACACTAGAGCCCACACTGCCCAAAGGTATTGCTGCCCTTGGTTTAAAGTTATCTCATTTACCAGATGATTAAACGTCTAATGCCTTTTATATAAACTAATTTGAGCAACCTATTCATGACACAGTAATAATGCAATGCTTTTATTCTTGCAGTATTATAGCATGTGTGATTAATTGGCCCTTATTAATGCCTAATAAAGGCAATAATTATCCTTTAAATTTTGATTAACTCTCATATGTCTTCCATTACCGTTACCTTCATTTATAATTGAACAACCAATTGCTATTATGAAATTAATTTTAATGAAAAACTTGAAGAGTCTTGGTATGAAGTTCTGGAAAATATGTGTTGAACAATGTAATGCTCAATCATTTCATGCATAAAATACTTAAAGAGTGACAAGTGAAGAGAGTGGAAAGCCTCTCTATTTACAGTGCCTATAGAAAGTCTACACCCCCCTTGGACTTTTTCACATTTTATTGTTACAGTATGGAACCATGATGTATTTGTTATTTATGTAATTATTTTACAATTACAATTTTACAATTTTATTTTGTAATTATTTAAAAAAAAGCATTTTCTGTTTTTTATTTTGAATACATTTAGTAAAATCTCTGGATTTTTTTTTACTTTGACATTATAGCATACTTTGTGTTGATGAGTGGCAAAAATGCTCAGTTAAATACATCATGGTACCAAGCTGTAACACAATAAAATGTGAAAAAGTCCAAGGGGGTGTAATATTAATTAATAATTGCTTAAACCTATATAGCACTTTTTTGGACACTCAACTCAAAGCGCTGTACAGGTAATGGGGATCCCCTCCACCACATCCGATGTGGAGCATCCACCTGGATGATGCGACGGCAGTCATAGTGCACCAGAACGCTCACCACACATCAGCTATTAGTGGGGAGGAGAGCAGAGTAATGAAGCCAATTCGTAGATGGGGACTGTTAGGAAGCCATGATTGGTAAGGGCCTATGGGAAATTTGGCCAGGATGCCGGGGTTAGACTCCTACACTTTTCGAGAAACACCCTGGGATTTTGACCAAAGAGAGTCAGGACCTCGGTTTTTATGTCTCATCCGAAGGACGGCGCCTGTTTACAGTATAGTGTCCCCGTCACTATACTGGGGCATTAGGACCCACAGAGACCGCAGGGTGAGCACCCCCTGCTGGCCCCATTAACACCTCTTCCAGCAGCAACCTTGTTTTTTTCCCAGGAGGTCTCCCATCTATGTACTGACCAGCCTCACACCTGCTGAGCTTCACTGAGCTGCAGGGTGATATGGCTGCTGGCGTGTAGAAAAGTGTATGGAAAGTGTAGACTTTCTATAGTCACTGTACTTTTGGTGAAAGATTCAACAATGAAACTTTTATGTGTTTTGATGTTGAGTGAACACAAATGAGTAGCACCATTAAATTTATGGTCTATGCACTGTGATGAAGGACCTTATCCCAAATCTTTGAAATCCTCGAACAGATTTAGTTTCACTTTTCTTAGAAATAAGTCCTGTTATTGCATCTGCCTAGGTAAACATGGAGACCGCCCGCTTCTTCAAGTCAGACTTTGAGGAGAATGGCTCCATGGACAATGTCTGCCTCTTCTTAAATCTGGCAAATGATCCTACGTGAGTAACTGCAACTCTAGTCTTCCTCCTGCTCTTGCATTTTGTTCCCTCAACACAGCTCTTTGGTTTTGTCTGAATGTCATTTGTATCCAATGATTTCAGGAGCCAGTTTCTTGATTGCCTCACTTTGTCTGGATGTTTTTTTTGCTGCTTTTTGGTTGAAGTTGCTTCTTCAGTACAGGGTTACATTGAATCCACTGTCCTCTCTTTTTTTAGGTCATTTGTCATTGCATTACTTTTCCTAGTTTGGTATACCTTAGAATCTGTGAACAGTCATGTTTTTATGTTATTTGTACTATTTTTCACTTTTTAATTACGAATGTACATCTATTTTCCCACTGTGAGGCTAAACACTACAGAAGGGTATGTAGCTGCAGTGCAGCACTACTTGAACTCTTGAGAAAGACACAATGCCACACCCCTTTCAGATGAGTAAGTTACCATTAAAATCCAGAGGGTTTTGTCTTTCTTCTGCCTGATGATCTTACACAATAGTGCCTTAAGATATTGTGTTGTAAAAAAAAATAAAAAAGAAATGAGTAGTTTTATACATGTATTGTAATTGTATACACTAATGGCTTGAAATTATAGTCTTGTGAAGGTGGTAAGTAGTTGTCACGTTGACAATGAAAGCTCTTTTAAGTTTTCATTTTGAGTAATGTACCTTGAAACTTTTTACACACAATGAAATCCATTCCGTGTCAGAAGTTATGTATAAGTCTGGATTGTTTTTTTTCTTTTTTTCAGGATTGAGCGCATTATCACCCCTCGTCTTGCTTTAACTACAGCAGAATACTTGGCCTACCAATGCGAAAAGCATGTACTGGTTATTCTGACAGACATGAGCTCCTATGCAGAAGCTTTAAGAGAGGTAATTAAATGGTTTGTTTTACCGATCGCATGCCTGTACAGATTCATAAACCTATTGTCAATACCACAATACTTTTATTAACTACTGCAGTAGTATTTGAAGTACTAGTACATCCTTTGAGTTGCAACTTAGTACATTTTGCTTTTGGATTGATTTTTGTCTTGGTACATTTGTTGTAAATGAGGCTGGCAAAAAGGGAGACAAAGTCACATATTTAATATAATATTTTTTAATTATTGTCCTCAAATGGAACTCAAAATCTTATGAGTGCTCCTTACATTAACAATATCCCTTGATTTCACTTCTACACCTTCAATTGTTTATCCCAACATTCTGTTTGCCATTGCTGCTGCGAGCAGTAATCGGGGCGGCACAACCTACACTGGTCTTTTAACCAAAATCTATAGTAATAATTACGTACCATACTTCTTTTGTCATGCAGAAGTAAAGGAATGCAGCAGAAAAGCAGCAGAGAAATCTTTACTTATGAAAGCCAGTGTTGACTCAAAATAAAAGCAGTACAAATATAAAAACAGACAAAGAATTGACTACATATAGTAAAACCTAAAAAAAAATCAGTTGTGTTGTTTATGAAATAAATTGCAATGCGTTTTCAGTACTTTGGAAATATCTTAACGTTTCATTATTTTTTTGAGTTTAGTGTTGGATTAAGGGCTTTTATAAAATAACAACCTTTCAAACGGTGCTGCATGAAGACAGACCTTGGTGCCTTTTCCTTTATTTTTCTAATGATCTTTTTGTTGCACCAGGAGCATGTTTTGATGTAGCTAACATGGCACAGTGGCTGTTTTTAAATAGTTATGAATGTATGTATGCACGTTTGGCAGACCTTCGCTGTGCTGCCCTTATTGTTTGTTTGTATTCTGGGTATAGAGTCTTTATATTAAAAAAGCTCTTCTAAAAGGCTATAGTGTTTAGTCTGTTTTTTAACCAAGACAAGCCTACTTGAAAAGAGCAGTGGGGGACTAATATGTAACTTATTAGCCTATTCACTTACTCCAAGGTTGTCTCCACAATCACATATTGTAACCAGACTTCACTCTAGTTTATAAAGACCCAGAAATAAGCAATGAATTATTTTATTGCATGTACATCCTAAAATTATTCTGCATACCCTGTATATGTAATTTCTTATAAATGCATTGCTATAATAATTTTCGATGCAGTTTGTTTTCCGTAATATTGATGACTTAGGAAACGGGTGTGAACAAGATGACCAACAAAACTAGGTCAAACAACTGTGACGGAAAATGAGCAAAAAATCAGAATCAGAAAGGATCAGAATGCAGATTTAACCCGTATCTGATTTCTGTTATGACTTGATAAAAATATTTCTAAAGCCAAGTGCCACAGACACTTGGGCTACATAGGTTGAGTATCTCCTACATTCTGCACAACATTGTTTCGTTGGGTGCCATACACTATGAAGTTGCAGTGTTATCAGTGGGAAATGCATTACTCCTCCAGTCAGTGCAGGTTCTGCTTTATAGCACTGGATCAGCATGTTAAATGATGAGAGACTTGACAGTGGGTGTGTCAGAAGAGAGTGTTCACAGTCCTTGTACCTCTCCCCCATGCTAGAACAGTGTTTATTGCTGGAGCAATACCAGTTGAACATTTAGGAACAATTAGGAGGGTATAAAATGCAAAAAATCATTTATAGTTCTAAATTAAAAATCCAGGGGAGTATTATGCAATCAGAATGATCATAATCAAACTGGTGACTGCTTCTGTAATATTTTTTATTAAATTAATACTTTAAATCTGAATGCAGCAAGTAAATGTATATATTTAGCATATACTGTATGATATGTCCTTCTTTCATATTTTAGTGTAGTAAACTTTTCAGTAGGGTTTCAACAAAGTAATCCCATATTACAAAATACATTTTCTCTTTTCTGGTTTCTGATTCATTGTGACTGGCTTTAACATACTTGTTGTCTTACCTGCATCTTTGAATTATGGTTTTCTTTTATGAAAACGTCTGTTTTGTCTGAAAAGATTTCTTTTAAAAATTGCAAAGGTTGCCATGGTTGCTAAATTTCTTGATGCTGAATCACACTAAAAGACTTCTGAAAAGGAGCAATGAAAACTCAAATCTCCTATGTAAATAAAGCTATCCCATTTTACAGAAGGCTCAGTGATTAATTTAATGGGAAACAATTTTCAATATAAACAAAAGAGACCTTAAACAGCTCTCTAATGAAACCTAATTCAATTTTAAGAGAATAGCTGTTCCTTTTTTCTTATGACTACAATAAAACGTATAGTTTATGTAATAGTATAGTGCAGAAACAAAAGTGAATAGAATAGATATATGGTGAACATAAAATAAAAAACAGATTGTATTTTTTTATGCCTGTCTGGTTAAGATATCTTACTTGTTGTTTTTTCTATACTCTATGAATCTTCCCTAATGTGTGTGTATTGTTTTCATTCACTCAACTTATATGGGAAAATCTTGTAGTTACATGCCTTGCAAAAATATGTAGACTCTTACTTAATTTTAACATTTTACCTTAAAGCCCTTAGTCTTGAAACCCTTTAAATTAACAATTAATATTTGTTAAATACACACTAATACACTACTTCATACATTAAAACCAAAAAACAAAAATTAAGAAGTAAAAAATTAGTATAAAAGAAAAATAGAAAACGCCAGGTATAAAGCCATTGAAAGCACAGATCAGGAAAATGGTACAAAACTATCCAAGTCTCTGAATATCTGTGTGAGCACAGTCTGCTTAATTGGTGAGAAATTGAAGGTTCATTATATCACCCAGGCACTGAATAGATCAGGCTGTCCCTCCAAACTGAGCAGCCAGACAAGGAGGAAACTGGTGAGGTATGCAACTGTTGGAGGTCAATGCCAACTTTGAAAAGGCTACAGAGTTCAGCGGCTGAGATAGGAGAAAATGTGCACCAGTTACCAATACCCAGAACACTTAAAACTAGCCTGTATGGCTGGATGGGAAGAAGGAAGCCATTACTGAAAACAACAGCTACAACGTGATTAGTTAAACTGCAAATGTGACAAACGTTTTGTGGTCAAATGAGAAAAAATTGCTGGCAACCTCGCTTCCACCAGAATATGTAAATGACGTCATTTTTTTCTCTTTAGTTTTTGTTGACATACCCACAGAAGTCTGCAGTTTTAGCGTCTGGTTTTGAATAAAATACTAAGTTTACAAAAATGTGTCTACATAGTTTTTTCACAAAATTGGACACAATGGGAAGGGTTTGAATAGTTCTGCAAAGCACCATATGTCTTGTGCTGTATTTCCCAAAGTGGGTGGAAAAGATCGGAACCTTTGTTTAGTAATTCTAGACAACATATCGTGCTTACAAGCCAAAACATTCTGTTAAATCGTTGCAAGATATCTTGAATTCAGGCCACCTAAATAAACTTGTCTTTGTCACTTTATAATGTAGTTTAATTTTATAGGCAGCACATAAGCTAAGCTAAAGCTGGTGTACGTGTTTTTTTTAACTGTTTAGTGAATTCCAAATTAGGGCAGCACAGTGTCCTAATTTTTAGTTAGTGATTTTGGGGTGAATTCATGATTAACCTTTGTGTCTTATTGTTTTTGACCTCGTGTTTGTTGTAAGTGTAGTTTGCGATATCGTGTTGCTCTTTTCAGGTTTCAGCAGCCCGTGAGGAGGTGCCTGGTCGAAGAGGCTTCCCAGGTTACATGTACACCGACCTGGCCACAATCTACGAGCGTGCTGGGAGAATTGAGGGCAGAAATGGCTCCATCACACAGATCCCAATCCTTACAATGCCCAACGATGGTAAGTAGGAAGTGAAGTGGAGGAAATAATATTGTACTTTATTGACATTGTATAGTACATCCTGCATCCAAAAAATGACCATTTCCTGTCCCAGCCATGAGGGTTCTCGGGAAATTTTAAAGGTGACATTCAGACTCCATTCAGAAGTGGCTGACCTGATAAAATGTTTGTTCCAATCCATGCTGTGCCACTTCGGCTTGGGCATCTGTAATGAAAATGCAAAATTGTCAGATCACCACCAGTCGTGCCTCTTCTTACCACTCAGCAGTCAGTGACTGTTGTCCAGGAACTGTTTTGTTCTGAATTTAAAGACCAAAAAGTTCCTTAAATGTTAAATGTTATCCACATTTTAAACTTAATAGCATATAATAATCTTGCATTAAATTGGATTATATTGCGTTGTTAGTGCAAAAATTAATTTGATTCATTTTATCTTTTTATTGGATAAAAATTTAAACTAGATGTAGCTTTTTGTGTTTTCTTTTATGAATCATTTCTAGTAAATGAATTCTGCTTCTTTTAATTTATGCTCGTGTGCTTTAGAAGCATACACGTCATAATAACCAATGAGAAAAGATAGCTGTATATTTTCAAACCCCAAAAGTCTGCATACTGTTGTCCTTGTTTTAGTCTATGTACAGCATTTTTATGTAATTGGCCTTTATCATTCCAATTATTTCACAGATATTACCCATCCTATTCCTGACTTGACGGGTTATATCACTGAAGGACAGGTCTATGTTGACAGACAGCTGCACAATAGACAGGTAAAAATAAACTCAGATGTGGCAGTTGTTGATTTTATTCGTGTTTGCTGGAGAAAGAAAACCGTGCTTCAAATTATGGTTTATTTTTAATACAGCACATTATGACATTGTTCCTCTTCACTACCTGGTTTGTTTCTAATTTAGAAAAATGATAAAAATATCACACACCAAAAAGTGTTTATTCTTGACAAATTCAGCTGTTAGTGTGCAAGATGAATCCTGTAACTAAGCAGAATCATTTGGGTTGTAAGTTTTTCATGTGGTACAGGAGGAAAATGTTTGTCTTTTATGTGCAAAAAAAGGATAGATCAGGATGGATCAGAGTTTCTCAATCTCAAGACCATTTCCTTAAGATCTTCGTCCTTTGAGGTGCACTTACTCTAAAAATAGGTTCATAGCACAAATACATTTTAATTAGTAAAATCATTTAATATTATAGCAGGGAATGGTGTTTAGACCAAAGGATGAGAAACATGTGGATAGATCAGTGGTTCTCAAACTTTGTGGACCAAGAACCACCCCTAATCCAAACAAATCATCCAAGTACCACCTACAAGTCATCATCTCATAGGAACCCCAGAAATTCTCAATGACCAACATGAGTGTGCGTGCACACACTCACACATACATATAATAAATATTATAATAATAAACTTTATTTGATATAGCGCCTTTAAATGTGGCTTCTCAAAGCGTTTTACAGAAAAAAACAGTAACAACAACAAATAAAAATAATAAAAAAGCACCATTTCAGTGAGAGGGAGTGAGCCTGTTTAGTCGAGCAAACCAGATGTGAATTAATTTTTCGAACCTTGATACAATTCACAACAGAGTCTAACAGATTTTAAATCGTCAGGCATTTTCTTGATGGCAAAGCTCTCGCGGTGAATGTTGCAATGCGTCCATTAAGTTCTGGAGCAACCTCTTTCATTCGTGCTACTACACCGCTATGTCGGCTTGTCATCGCTCTAGCACCATCCATACAAACTCTGACACGTTTTATCCAGTCGATGCCATTCTCTTCGATAAATTCATTCAGAAGCTGAAATATGTGCTCTCCTGTAGTTCCTGTTGGTAGCGGCTTACATAACAGAAAGTCCTCATGGGACGTACCCTCAAACTCGTATCTAATATAAACGAGTGAATTGGCCAAATTGACTACAGACTCAGCTAATTGCAGTGAAAAACATCTGCTCATCTTAACGTGCTCTATCAGCGTACTTTTGATATCATTTCAATAATTCTATGAATGACCTTGTCTTTCAGGGGGGGCAGCAGGTCGAGCTGTTTAGCAGCTTTTTCTCCACACATAATACGTGTCAGCTCTTTTGCCAACGGTAACTAAGGTTCTTCAAAAATAGTGTGGGGCTTACCTGCTTTAGCAATCCGCAAGCTTGTATTTTTCCCCGTTTCCGTTTTTATTTCCGTATATTATATATTTTTCTGTTATCTATCACGCTTTCCTGTGCTCACAAGATTACAAGCGTTAGTAGCACGTATTTCTATGCATTCCTGTGTTTACAACATTGGCATTGTTCCAAAATCCCGCACATTCTCCTACCTCCCTATTTGCTGGAGATAGTTTTTTTTAAAAATACAATTGGTAACTTCGTCCGTAGCACGCATTCCTATAGAGTGGTATAGAATTACAGAGTATCTCTTGTGTCCACTGAAGTATTAGCGCGCACTGTATCGCAGTACGTAGGCTGCGTAATCAACATGTATTAAAATAGAAAATATGAAAACCGTCCTGATTTTTCAGCGCACACAACAAAGTTCTATAGGTCATATGGTGTACCAGCTGGCGGCGCTCCGCGTACCACTGCTGGTACGCGTACCACAGTTTGAGAACCACTGGGATAGATGATCTTGAAAACATAGCACTCACAAAACTTTTAGAACATTTTGTATTGTCATCATTGTTTCATTAGTTATATAATATTTCCATAAATACTTTTCTCTGTTTACAATTTTATAAACTGAATTTATCAGACTTTATTATTTATGGCCATCCCTGAACAACAGGTTAAATACCAAATGTTTTTTTATTGACATGTATCCAATATAAGGTGTCCAAACAAACATGGACACAAAACCTTTAAGGTGTGTATGAAATCATAACAGATATTAGGGTTCAGATACAATGTGATTTAATTATGATAACAGATAATAGTTCGCAATAGAAAAACTAAAAATCCAACATTAAATCTACATCCCTTAGATATACCCTCCTATCAACGTGTTGCCTTCTCTGTCTCGACTGATGAAATCAGCTATTGGAGAAGGGATGACACGCAAAGACCACGCTGATGTCTCCAACCAACTGGTAAAGAGCTTCTCTGTGTATTTTAAGAGAGAGTGATGCTGTGCATGCTAAATTGCATAACTGGTAATGCTTTCATACAATGTACATTTGTCTATAAAGGGTTTCACTTGTTTTCCATTTTAGTTGAAAACAAATTCCATTTTAGTTGATAAAACATTGAATAAACTCATCAATAATCCTTAAGAAGATGAGAATGTGGAGATAAAGGTCAGTGAATCTTTAAATGTTTCCAGAGGCTTTGAAAGTGCAGCCTACTCTTCAAATAGGAGGCAACTCCAATGGTGACAAGAAACTGAAGCTTTCACTCATGTACAGAAGTGAACCTCTGGGCACTTCACAATGTTGGTAAATCTCGGCTTCCTGTAAAATGGGAATTGCATTGGAATGCCTGGATTACCAAGCAGGATTTCTATGAATGTTTTTTTCATTATTTGGCTCCAGCACTGAAAACTATTGAAAGGGGGAAAAATCGTTTGTTTTACTTTCAGACAGTACTAATGTACACACAATGATTAATTATTAATAGTTTTGCCCAAACATGAAGAACATGTTTAAGCCACTGAGGACAACAATCATCATGCAGCTACCATGAACTCTGATTATTTGCAAAGCACATTCTCCAATCTTATTGAGGAAATTAATGGTTAAGACAAAATAACTATAACCAGAGTGCCACCCAGTGATAAGTTACAATGAAAGAATTAGAAATGAGTGATAGGTTCGCAAAAATGTTTTCAAAATGTCACATATTGGACACTACATAATAGCAATGGTTTGCAATTAGTTTTTCTTAAGTAATAATACTGTTCAAAACTCTTTAAAATCAGAAGTTGTTGTATACTAGACCAAACAGTACAGTGTTGCATCAGTCCTTATATATATTTGGGTTGTTATGAGTTAAATACCTTACCCTTTGCCTTCAATAATTCATTGTTTCTAATAGGAGAACTGTCCCCACATACGTTGCATAAATTAAGTCCTTATTCTTACTTTACCCCTTAACTTGGAGGGGAAATTCCACATTATGGAGCGGTTTCACAAAGAAAGATAACTCAGCTCGCTAACTTGAGTGAATATGTTGACAAGTGTCTGGATTTTGGTTTCACAAAGCAAGACTGAATTGTACCCAGTTAAGCAGGTTAATTTCAAGTTAGCCTGACTTAGTGGTTAAGAGCTCAACCCACAGGCCCATCAGTCCTCTGCAAAAAAATGACATCACCTTTCTTCAGGATCGAGTTAATATATAATACATAAGAGCCTTGCGGAGAGAATTAAAGGTTTAGAGATCACCAAGGCCCTTTACAGTTTGTTCCTATTTTGTATTTAAAAGATACAGGATATACTTTACATTCACAATCTCTTCAGGCCATATATTGTTAATACATATTACTCATTGTAGCTCAGCATTAACAGAAAGTCAAACTCTGTGCCTAGGGCTGAATTTCCTTGTGACTGGTGCAGTTTTTTTTACTGCATTGCTGACTCAAAGGCATTTGGTAAAGAGACATTGTGTCATGCAATAAGGAAAGTGGTGTTTGCACTGGTTTTTGCATGTATTTGTAACATTTCCCAGCCTTACATGAAGTAGTTTAAGTAGGTAGCTGTGTCAGAATGCATAGGCTGCAAAGAAACAGTTAAAGGTTTATTCCATGTTGAAAAGAGAAAAAAGGAAACACAACGTTTCGGCAGTGGAGCCTTCTTTGAGTGTGAGCTTCTTTTCTTTTCAGCATGGAATAAACCCATTACCTGTTCTTTAACATTAGTGAATACCGTCAAACTAGGGTTTTGTGAAATAGCCAGTAATATTCTCATATATCTATCCAGTGTACATGTAGCTTCTATTCTCTATAGCTATGTACAGTACCTTGATCTTGCAGCCTTTCCTAATGCAATATGTGCTCTGGACTGCACAGGAAGCTATTTTTGTTCACAGAAAATCAATTCACAGCATCAGGCCCTGCCTAGCATAAAAAATATGAACGTTGAATACACAAATGACAATGAATCAATCATTTCCATCAAAAGTTTTAAACATCATGTGTGTGCCTACAGTGGGTTAGATGCCAAGACTGAGTTCATAATGTACAGTTTTTTTGGTCATCAGAAAGTTTCCTCTGTTATCAGATACTGTAAGTAATGACAACACGTGTATGTTCGCACAATTTTTTTGAAGTTTTACCTTAATATATTTAATCTGATTTCAGAATTACTGTCCACATTCAATTTATTGGCAATTCTTTGCCGGAAATCTTCCCTGGCTTTTGCAAAAGCTACACTATTACAGCAGATTTGCCCTCCTCATAGTTTTCCATAAGGAGCTGTAATGCATGATCACTGGATTAAGACACATGTTCTTTTGCTGGGGTTTTTGCTGGCGAGGATGCACAATTCAGTGTTCAACCCTCCTGCCTACTGATTAACTTCCCCTGAATGTGTGGTTAATCAGATTGCTTAAGATTTAACATGACAACTGAAACCAGAGATTGCCTTCGTGAAACTGGAGTAAGCCTGAACTCAGGTATCGGGTTAATTTGAATTTGTTAAATCTACTTCGTAAAACGGCCCCTATAAGTAGTTTCGCTATGTAGCACTTTTGTTGCCCCTAACCCCAACATACAATGAGAACCCCACTTTACATGGGTGTTGTGGGTTTATGGAACCTGAAATTAAAAAAGGAAAATATCTTGGAAGTCTTAGAGCTTGGGGTGTTTGGATAACCCAGTAAAGGACACCTGGAGCCCACATGACAGCCAATGTATATATTGTAAACGTATATAATGGAATCTTCCTTACAGCTGAGCAAAATAAATATTCCAACAATTCTACCCAAGGTCATTCCTGTGGCATATTATCAGCAGGGAAAGTTACTAGATGTATTTCGTTGTAGAAATAGTTTGTAATAACAAATATAACAACAATAAAACCAATAGTAACACTATCAAGGACAGAAACAGATGTCTAAAACATGTTTAAGCTTAATCAACTAAATGTAACAGGCATTTTCTTTATTTCTTTCTCACCAGTGCACTGTTGAAGGCACTTTTTTAAATGTTTATGGCCTTGCACTTTACCCAGCTTTTGAGTGCTACCATTCAAAGATGTATCACGTGCATTTTTCTGACATGAATAAAAACAAAATCAGTTGTTGCCTTTGCTTTATTGAACGCCTTTCTCTGCAGTACGCCTGCTATGCTATTGGCAAGGATGTCCAGGCCATGAAGGCTGTAGTGGGAGAGGAAGCCCTGACTTCAGATGATCTGCTGTATCTGGAATTTCTGCAGAAGTTTGAGAAGAACTTCATTGCTCAGGGTAAGAATATGACAGGTTGCAAGATTTATTGGTGTGGGGGAAATCAGTGACAGACTAGATAATACAAGTCTCCCTGTCATGGTTCTCTCAACTCTAATAGACTGAAATCGTCTTGTACAGTGAGTAAATTCTACATTGCATGAAACTTGAATTTCCTTAATCACTCTGACATTTTTTGTTAAAATTGCAATTCTGTTGTGAAATAAATGTAAGTTAAGAGCTACACTCGTCCTTTCTAAAGGATTGTCTGGTAGACAATGTAATGATTATGTTTGCAGAACTCATTTTACTCATGTGAGTGTCATTGGCAAGTATTAGTCACTTTAATGCTTTAAATCCACTTCCTGCCTGTTTTTTTCTGTATTTGTTTCCTGGATTTTTCTGCAGTCTCTTTCCTGTTCACATGCTGCTACTTTATCTCCACCTTAAATTCTGCCTACTGCTGCTAGAAAATATAGAAGTTAATTAGCAACTACAGTTTATAACAATGTTACTGCTTTTTATGTCAGTAGAATGCATGAATATTTTTAATGACTGTATACAGCAGATAACCTCCAATACTGACATACTCCTGTTGAAGGGAAAGATTTTCTTGGATCAGAGTCATACTGTATATAGTTACACTTTTAAAGGGCAGGAGTACAGCACTTTATTTCTTATTAGATTCTTATTAATATTTTAATTTTTAAGGGTGCTTCCAAAATATCATAAGATTTTTCTTCATAATTTCATCAAATTGAAATGTATTTTTCTGATTTGAAACTCCCAGTATATAAAAAGAGCCAAAGGCTATGTAGTTGGTCAATTTCCTATACGTCTGTGTGTTTCCACTGAATTATGACAGTGTGGAGAAAGAGCGGGTTTGAAAGAGTATGTATATAATAACATGATAAAATAATCATGTTTTACCTTGACATGAAGACTAAGACTGATCAAATAATTTCAGTAAAACTGTGTCTTGACTGATCTCTGCTGCAGAAAAACACAATAGAGAGCAAGATACCTTCTCTGAAACCAATATGCGGTCGTGGTCATCAAAGAATGAGTCATGGAAAGTTCATGTGGAAATTTTCAGTAATTTTGCCAGTGTAGTAATTCTTTGCGTTTTGATCTGCCCTAGGTCCGTATGATAACAGAACAGTGTTCGAAACTTTAGATATTGGGTGGCAGTTGCTCCGAATCTTCCCCAAGGAGATGCTGAAGAGAATCCCACAGTCTACTTTGGCAGAGTTCTACCCCAGGGAGTCTGCTGCTAGGCATTGAGAAGGCCCAAGATCTTCAATAGAGCATATAGCAATAACCTTACCTGTTTCATTTTAAATGTATTGTCATTGTCCTTGTTAAAAACAATGTACTGTCATTGTCCTTGTTAAAAATAAATGGCTGTAGTAAATTTCTGAATAACTTTCAAATAAATGTCTGGATTATTTGCATACTTTTAAGTATCTAGAGGTAAATCTGAAATATGAAGTTATGTTCGAAACCAGAAGACAATCCTGACAGGGTAAAAAATGAATGTGGTTTTACGTCTTGTTTTATTCCTCTTGAGAAATCTGTTCTGATGTCACCCTCTTGGTTTACAATTAGGTAGATTGGATGCAATGATTTTGAAGCAAAGCTCAGATTCGTTCCTCCTCTGATGAAACATGTTGCTTTAATGTGTTGCACTCTTAAATAATGTGTGCATGTTTTTCACAAAACCCGACATGCAACAAGGCCATTCCAGGTCTGTAT
Organism: Lepisosteus platostomus; assembly: GCF_059453375.1. NCBI lineage: Eukaryota > Metazoa > Chordata > Actinopteri > Semionotiformes > Lepisosteidae > Lepisosteus > Lepisosteus platostomus. The sequence continues at coordinate 32,508,546 of NC_142616.1, read as the reverse complement.
TATAAAAAGCACTGAGTGTTTTCTCTTCAACCAGGTGTGCTGTATTTGATTTACTTGTATGCAGGGAGTGTTTGCCTTTAGTGAGTGCAGGTATTTTGGCATCTATGCAAGGCAGAATTGATTTTTAATTAGACTTTTTGTCTTCTTTGGATCTTTCCTGCCTGAATGGGGCCTTCTTTTGCTGTTCACTTGTGCTTTTGACCATTTTATCAAAGACTTTCTTATTTCAGAATACTTTTTGTTTACATGAGCCCAATCAAAACATAATAAAAAAAATATAAACAAATGTCAAAACATACGTCATATAAAACATAATAAAAAGCCCAGTTAAGACTATGTTGAAGCCAGGTTTAACATTGAGGAATAGGCAATGCTTGATTCATGCAAATAGCAGAAATTCAATAGTTTTCTATTAAATACTATGCTATTAAATAATGTGTTTAAAAAAACGTACAGTTGTAATTAACTGAATGTTCTGCAAATTGATTAGCATATACAAAAACTGTATTTTTAACAAGCTTGAAGACAGGATGAAATGCATTTGATGCCTATTTCTGTTGACACCACTGCTAGTTGTATTCCTAGCTGTGAATTTATATTTAGTCTGATTCATGATGACAATCTTTATTTTGTCCTTTGGCTTCTGTTGTGACTGGAAACAATTGTGTGATCAATCTAGATTAAATTAAATTATGTTTACAATAACTGCACTGTATGTGATGTGTACTGTGAACAATATACTTCCTATTGTGTTTTGTTCTGTGTTTGACTACCAATAAAATTCTTAGAATATTTCTCCAACTCCATTATGCTATTTTACTATAGTATCTCCGATATATCTTGTGCAAGCAGGGGAAAAAAAGGATCAGACATTCATCACTTTCCTTTTTCGATTTTCTGCCTTTTTATTGCACCCTGCTAAAGAACACTTGAGTGCTTCTGCATCACTTATAAAGAACCAATTACACTACTGAAGTTGGAGCATATAAAGTAATGCAAATGTGAATAATGAATAAATAAATGGGTGTTTAGCCAAGAATGCTATTTTTTGTATAATTTCACCCACAAATAAATCCAGTAATTTTAGTATACATAAAATATATTATTCAATTTCTCTGGTTCCTATGATTGGACAGTTAATAAATACATATTAAAATAGAATTATGGCATTTTTCAATATGATTTATTTTGTTTCTCACAACTGATTCATCAACTGATTCATTCAGATTTTTTTATACTCATTATGGAGTTACATGCTGGCAATTGAGTGATTAAATGTCTATACAATTTTATAGGGAAGAACGAACTGCATTTTTTCAAGCAAGTGAATACTGCTATGTTTAGTAGAGTACATGTTAAGTAAAGATGTGATTTATGCATCGTGAATGATGCCTCTAAACCTTCCAAGGTTCATAATGAGTGTTTTTAATGACGCTTAAGATTGATGATGGGTTTTGTTTTAACTAGCTGCAAAATGCAAAGACATAACGTAAACAAACGTGCAACAGACAACAGTGAATTTATTACATTCATGGGAAATTTAAGTAATGTCAGGAATCAATATGTCGGAGTTTAAACGCACTCCACCACAATCTGACAGCTCCATTTTAATCCGATGTGACGTCACTCAAACTACCTACAACAACTGATTTTAGGCCATAGCAAGCAAAACTCGTGACAAGTTTAGTAGACACTACGCTTTTGGCAAAAAATAAAACCGGTTAGTAAATACTTTGCTTCTTGTGTATGAAAACGAAAAAAAATATATTATTTTAAATACAGAAATAATATAAGCTGTAATTAGTTTCATGAAAGGAAAACGAAGTATGTTTAACAGTTGAGTTTATTTTATAGCGAAGAAAGAAAAACATTTTCGAGTTTGGCCCAGCTGAGTAGTACCTGCGCATACCTGGAGTTCAAGAAATTCTTGCCAACGTCACGTCCCGTAGGCTTGGATAATGTTGAACGGCCCAGGTGAGTACAGAGTTTACTTCCTGTGTGCCTGTATACGAAATATCAAATACAACGTCCCGGGACGGTATATCTTCACATTTTGTTCAAATGGCGAATGTGGAGGAAACAAAGCAAATGGAGATTATTACACAGCTGTCCAACCGAGGTAAGCTATTAGAGACAACGTATTTTGCTGAACATGGTACCTACATTTTATTTTTATGAAAGTTTACGGAATGCTCCCCTGACCCGTTGAGTGCAAAAAGAAACTTCGTACACTCACCGAACGGAACAGACTCTTAAGAATCTTATGTTTAAGAACAGATGGGAAGCCTTAAATGTGATGTGAAAACAGGGGCCGTTGACTGAACCAGGTAGAATTCTTCACAAATCTACATGGCAAATTTCTAAGCGAAATTGAAACCTAAGACAAATCACTGAACTGGGTTCATTGAGAAGAGCCACACTCTAGATGTTTACTCATTAAGCCTATGTTATTATTGGAAATAAATATATTTATGTAAAACAATGTCTAAATTTCAATGATGGGTACTACAGGTTAACGACTGGCGGACTTTAGTTACAGAGAGATGCTGTTTCCAAGCTGTAAGCGACAAAAACATTTCTCTTTAAATACTACATTCTTACTTCTAACAATATATTTTATTGGTATTGTTGTTAGTTATTATGACCATCCTTAATATTTTTATTGTAATATGTAAGTTTCCTGGAGGACAGCAATGATTAACGGGTCCTGTTTATTATTATTATTATATGCTTTCCTAGACGGATAAAAAAACTTTTCATTGAAGAAGGGGGATGGGAAACCTGCTCAATAGTTAATGGTGATGCTTTTAGTCTTTGAAATCATCTTAAATGCGTCAAGGAAAGATGCTACAATGTAATTAACACATTTAATACAAATAGGGCCTGAAATGACTTCTCAAGATCTGTGGCCACATAGGGGTTGTCGAGGCAACGTGTTTGATGTGTTCCTTCAGAAAGTTAATAGACTAAGCACAATTTTCCCAGTGTGAGCCTCAGTAATTTTCCGAGTTTGGTAGATTAATTTATGATGAGCTGTCCTGAAATGACGAATTGCTGATTGTTAATCACAAAAAGCACTCCTCGCTTCCCCATAAACACACAAACAGCATTCAACCACAATTCATGTTCAGCTCTAATGTTCAGTAAATACAAATATGGGGCCCTACATTTTTTTATCAATTGACCATGAAGTCATAAATGTTGTCTCCCTCTAAAGCATTTTAAAGCTTTTAATTTCTCCATCAACAACTATGGTGCGAGGGCTAAGAATCTCATCCTGTGTCATATTTAAAATTACACATTAAAATAATGCATTTGCTCAACCTCATCCTTTTATACAAAGTTGCTTCTCAAGTGGCCAGCTGCCATAATGCAAACAGTCCTCATTAAAGTGAATAGGTTGGTGTTAATTACAGTCTTTTAGCATGTTTGAAGTGCTGATGTCCTTCAGCATTCCCTGGAGATTACTGATGTTTTACTGCACCACGTCAAAATGATACAATAGCATTAAAAGTCAATTTGTCTGTATTATTAAGGTGTAAAATGTATGTTGTCAATTATTTTAACAAGCCAGAACTTGAAAGTGTTGTTATTGCATTAAATCTGTGATTTGTTGTTGATCTCTGGCACAATTCTAAAAGTTTTTGTATTATAATCACCATGTACTGGACCCTCACTATATCAATGTATAGCCTGGGGGTCCTTTTTGAAGTGTTGTAAAAGTAGAAGCATTAGAAAACAGTGACAATGTCCTTATAAAAGTGACATCTTGCACCTCATTATACTGCACATGATACTGTACATGCACTAATATACAAGATACTAGAATGCTTAGCACTACTTTTATTATCTGAGTTACCAAGCAAATAATTAAAATTCCTCTGTCATTTTTTATGTTAATGTAAATGTCTCCAATAATGGCATGCTGTATTAATGCTTTGCAAACATAAGTGCTCACTATAAATGTCCAGTGGTAGTCCAGAAACCATTGAAGTCATTGCCTGGCTATTATGCTAGGAAGACATTTGTTTTTAACAAAGCAGAGCTCTTAGAAATATACCTCATGTCAAACAGAGCTTTGATACCTACTGATATAGTTGGCTAGTTTATTCCATGATGAAAAGTAAAAAGAAAGATTAAACACAGTCGAGTTTAACAGCCAAGGTGTTAGTATTTAATTAGGATTTAGTAAGTACTTTAGTATTACTTTAAGTTACTTTTTTGTTTTACTTTTATGGAAATTAACCTCCAGTTCTTCTTTTGTAGCTCAGATGCTAACCCCCACTATACCTTTGTTTTTCAGTAAAGTTAGGGGACATTTTCATTGTTATACTTGCTTTCAAATACAGCAATAGGAAATTTTCAAACACAGCAGTCAATGTGATTGTTTGATTAACAGATTCAGAAAGGATTTGTATCAGATGAAGTCCAAAGCAAGAACAATCTTGTGAAAAGTAATTTAGATCAAGCCCTGTAATGTGTTCCTCAAACATTGCTTTTTTTCAACTTCCCAAAGCATTCTGAAGCACTCCTCTTTATTTTATGTGTGTACACTCAGAACTGATGGAGACTTTGCCCTTCAGACGAGATGAGACGTATAGTTCTGTCAAGGCTTCATCAGGGGTACAATCATTTTCCACAACATTGATATTTCTAAAGAAATAAAAAAAAAACAAGGTCAGAACACATTTCAGAAAATTGGAGCTGCATCCTACATTCCTCTCAGCTGATCCAGAATTGTGATTCAGTCTTTAAGTTTCTTCATTTTGCTTCCACAGCTATAAATGAGTATGAAGGACTCCAAGAAGAACACAAGAAAACCAAGCAAGAGGTCAGTAGCCTACCATCTCTTTTTTTCTTTATATGGATAATTGTGTCCTTTTCTTTGATGTCCATTTCAATAATGCCTTCACCACTGGCATCCTCCTAAAACCCTCTTTTGCTGCACCTCAGAAGTAGAAGATCTGTTATTGGTTCCACCACTGTCCTTGAGCAGTTCTGCCAAGTAGGTTAGATAGATACAACATTTTGTATTATATTATTTGGATTGTGCTTTCTGGCTGGACATTAAAATGATAATTTCTGACAGGTGATTAAACACATAAAATTGAAGGACAGCTAAAAAAGATGCAGTTGACCAGTCAGTACTTGAAGGAAAGAGTTCAGTTCACTTGCCACATAAAAAAAGTAAATTTCATATGCAACCTTTTATGATGTTCATGGGTTCTAATGTAACATAAGTTTTAACACATGGATTTTTATTTCATTGCATGATTAAAACAGGCACACAATTAGTATTGGCAAATCAATGAATAAAAAAAGATAATTCCTTCTAATAAATTGCATCCAATTCATGAAATAATTTATACAGCTGCAATACCAATTTAGGCTTAATTTGACTAGTGGTATTCTTCATCTATGTTGCCATTGACTTCTGAAAACGTCCAATGCTTTGTAATGTAGATCATTAATAACCACACTAGTTTCTGACAGGCATTGCTCTACTTGTTTTATGTAAATCATTTTGAACAGTCCTTACAATAATATAATTTTCATGAAAGCAAAAATGCCACAAACTATATCTTGGTATTTATAAATACTGGAAGATGGAAGTAAGATCCAAGATGTAAAAATGTATACTGCAGGTGGTCTATTCACAAGCATGGAGTGGGACAGTGATAATTTACACTCCTCACCACCACACAATTTAAGAATTTAACAACAGTAGAGATGAAAGAGGCAGTGTTACATTTAATTGAACTGTGGAATTTAGAAGGGAATAGGGGGAAAATAATTTTAATAAAGCTTTTATCTAAAATGTTTCAGCTTTGCAAGCTGTAATACCACTGCAATAGTCAAAATTACCTTAACCTCTCTACTTCAGGAAAAGTTAGATATGGTTTGTTTTTAGATATTGTTTAAAATGTTTTACAGTCCGTTTTAACTGAGGTAGCATTGGTTAGTATAATTTGGCTATGTGGCTGTTTGGAGAGTATATTGAAACTGAATAAACGCAGGCGTTAAGATAATTGTGATTCTATGATGTTAGAGTCTCTATGGCGGTAAAAGCAGAATGAGATGTCAAATTATTCTCCTTGCTTGTTGGAGAAAGGTCTTATTCTGTTGGGAACTGTGTGGAAGCTGATGTTTCTTCAGTTGTTCTAATAAAGAAAAGGCCACGCACAGTCATTTTCCACTGGAACAATAATTCCATAAATCCTTCCAGGCATCATCTTGTGAAGACAGGAGCTAGACAATGCTCTGAATGCTAGGACATAAATGCACAAAGGCAGAAGTTACAAGAAAGTTGCCCAGCACTTGGATGAGAGAAGTGTGGTAATGACTAATGACATAATCCGCTCTGCTCACCCTACATGGGGAGAAAGCTAGTAAAGGTGCCCAAATGTTGTCTGGCCCTTAACCACTCTCAAAAACTGCAAATTCACAGAATCAGTTTTGGTTCCTTCAACATCACCTTCATAGATAGCATTGATAGTGAATGGCAAGAGTGTTGCCCAGCACTTGGGTCCCGGAACTCAGGTGATGTGAAGTTCACTTTGTTGCCCTTAGTGAGACTTGGTGAGTGAAACTAGACAACTCAAGAGCAGTGAAGGAGCGAAACTGTCTTCGGGAAGGGATAACAGGAAGAGTAGTAATGAATGCTGAAGTGGTTTTGGCATCAAAAAATAACTCACAAACCATCCTGATAAGTTTCCTATTAAAATCAATGAGCACCTTAAGACTCCCGATCACGAAGTCCTGAGAGTTGTTATGTCACGGTCATCAGCATCTACTGTATGTACTGACAATGCAATCAAGGAACCCTGGCCTTCCTGATGTTCCTGAGGGAGATAGATTTATTTGTTTTAGTGACTTCAGTGCTAGAATTGGAAGTCACCCAATGCTCTGGAATAGAACCATTGGTGGTGAAGCAGTAGGAAAGGTCAACTCCTGTATCTAGTATCCTTCTCGAGGGCAAACGTGTGAAACGTGGTCTAATCAGTTCAGCCCGTTCCACCAAAAAACAAGTCCAAGACATCATAGCAACACAGCTGATTTATGAATGTTTTTAAAGTTCTTTACAGCAATGTTACTTTTGACTACCAATAAGTTCTAAGATTAATTGAATTGGAATTGATGCTTAACACATTAACTATTCCATCAACAACCACTCTATATGCTCTGTCACTTCTGATTCATGGAGAGTATGACAAGTTCTATGTTACATGAAATATGAAATATATCAAATATGAAAGAAGAAATATATAAATGGTCTGGATCTATATGCCACTTATGAATAATTATTCTAATTTTTGGATATACTAAGTGTTTATTGTGGGGCAAATGATCCAGGATGATGGCATCTAGCTTGTTAGATCATCTTGCTGGTGTTACAGTTTGAGTATGTTGGAGGTTAATCCAGAAAATATGTAAATATCCATGTTAGCAGCAAGAACCTTTTTACTTGATTATGAATTTGAAAACATAAAGATGTGTAACCTTTCATTGGGTTTTGTCAGGGATATCCTGGAAAAGCTCAGTGAAGTTCAAGCTCAGTGACTGAACAGGTTATGAGGCAATTTAAAATATTTTAAATGTAGTTTTTTTATGTTTAGTAGTATTATATGGAAAGCTTTAACAACATATGCAGAATCCATGATTTAATGTAATCACCAACAGATGTCACCTTCAATTACATGAACAGCCTTGTATTGGAAAAGATCTCATTGACTGTACGTATTTTAAAACGCGTTTAATATGTTTTACACCCAGCCTTTCATCAAAAGGTCATATCTTTTGGCCCTATTTATAGTGTACAATAATAATCCCCTTACCACTGTAATGACATTTTCCATTCTCTTAGCTGTCTTTTTTTTGGTTTAATTTCACAACAGATGTGCGCAAGTTAATCACAGACGATTAGATTTCAGAACTGCAGTCATGATCAATGGCAGGGATTTATTTTTGAAAGCAGAATTTCATAATTAGAATCTGATCTGGAATTATCATTCAGTAAAGCACATGAAATGGCTTTACCTAAAGCAAGAATGCCTGAAACTCATATTTATCATCCAAGTTGCTAACATTTCTATAGGTGAAATTGTTTAATTGCAAGGAATTTTTTCTTTCGTATAACATTCAGTTTGGTATGAAAACTTGTATATAAACATCTTGCTGATTAAACTAATACACATTACTTTGAGAGAGAATCTGAGGAGGGAATAAATTGAGACATTGTGAGCCCAATTCAGTTATAAATTTAATATTGTATAATTGTATTAATATTGCATAACACCCCCACCTTCAACCCTCTACTAAGTTGTAAAGAGTGCTTGCTGGATAAAATGTGAATTTTTCCTAGTAATTTTTTCCAGGCCAACAAATCAGGTGTCAGGTTCAAAAGGTGGATATGGGTTGTGAGAGAGAAATTTAAACAAGTAGTGTTTTTTTTCAAAACTGCATTATTCCAGTTTATAGGTCTACTTTTAAAGACACAGCAAAACCTTGATATTGAGTAAAATCGAGGAAAATAGCAGATGTTTGAACCTGTTGCTGCCCATGATTTTGAATAGCCATCATAGTTGCAAATTGGGTCACACTTGTATTCACAGGTCAAACCTGAATGAAGATGAAGATGTTCCTATACCTCTCTCATATCTGACTGTTGAGGATCCTGTAGGCTGAAATGTTGACTGAAAATGTACTAGAAGAAACTAAAACGAGTAGAGGTCTACTCAATGTACAATTTCAGTGAATCAAATGTAAACAAAAGTACATTATTAAAAATTTATCTTGCAAACCTACAGGACCCATAACTAGAGGCTCCACAAAACATGAACTTTTTATTTTAATTGCATATTATTATAGAGTATAGAGAAAATGATCCTGGCACTTCTTATCTTCTTTCAGCCAGCTTCTTAGGAAGGCTGCTGAGATGGGACTCTGTGACTCAAATCCAGACATCATAAGCTGGGTCCATTGTCATGCCTTCATTGATGAACTGCCTACAGTACATCAATATACCTTAGTGTGCAGTTTTAAGAGGGAGAGATGTCTCCCTGGCTTCTAACTGAGGCCAAAATGCTAGAGAGAATTAATATTGTAGCAGAAATGCTTTAGTTTAAGGAAATCCATCTTTTTCTGTCTTCTAAAATTAAAACCTTAACACAGTTAAAGATGTAGTTTGAAGGATCTAAATTTGCCGTGCATATTTTTGAATACAGAAATAATCGCAGTGTATACAAAAAATTTTGATGATAATAATTGCTTACACTTCTAGCACTTCTCTGGACACTCCACCAGCACTTTACAGGCAATGGGGATTCCCCTCCACCATCTCTAAAGTGTAGCCCCACCTGGATGATGAAACGGCAGCAGTAGTGCGCTAGTACATTCACCACACATCAGCTATCAGTGGGGAGGAGAACAGAGTGATGAAGCCAATTCATAGATAGGGATTATTAGGAGGCCATGATTGGTAAAGTCCAGTGGGAAATTTGGCCGGGACACCGGGGTTACACCCCTATTCTATTCGAGAAACACCCTGGGATTTTCAATGACTACTGAGAGTCGGAAGCTCGTTTTTATGTATCAGCCGAAGGACAGCCCCTTTTTACAGTATAGTGTCCCCGTCACTAAACTGAGGTATCAAGACCCACAAAGGAGGTGTCTCATCCAGGTACTGACCAGGCTCACACCTGCTTAGCTTCAGTGGGTTGCCAGTTGTGCGTTGCAGGGTGATATGCCTGCTGGCTTATCATGTGAAGATGAAAGGCATGTAATATAATAATACATAACACGTTAATATTGACATTATCACTCTACTAAAAACTTGATTCTCTGGATTGAACTCTGTTTTGCAACAGTTTTAATTTTTGTTCCCTTCAGAAATTCTTAGTGCCGAAGTGCAAATCTAATTTTTGGTGTTAACTGGAAAGAACTTGGTCTGTTCTCTCCAGCAGACCATTTTCAGTTATTAAAAGAGGACTACTCCAGCAAGAGCAGGCACATGAAAAGAGGTCAGTCTGTAGTTTGTGTAATAGTTAAGTAATTTGTGAAATGTGATAAAATTGGATGAAGCTAATAAAGCCATTAATCAGTTCAACTAGATCATTTATAGTTGTAGTGGATTTGAAAACTGCGGAGAGAATGACCCTCCAGGACAGGTATTGGGCACCACTGCCATATGGATTCATCAATTAGATTCACATCAGGACTCTGTGGCAGCCATTCAAGCACTTTTAGCACATCAGATTTCACCTATCACTCGAATTGCTTTTTAACTATGTCAGTAGCATATTTGCACAATTATCCTGTGAAAATTCAGACTCACAACTGTTGTGCATTTTCCTCGTGATTCCTAGAGTGCGTGTTACCCACCTTACCAGAAATCATACAGTGATTTTAACTGCTTTGAATTATATCACCTTTTTTGAGGGATATAAGCAGTCAGAAATATCCATATTCATGTAGTTTCTTTTTTATGGTTCCTTGTCAAGGTAAGAATTGACCCAGATGTTCGTTTTTGTTTTCAGTTTGAAAGAATTAAAAAAGAGCGAGATGATGCGATCAACAAACTCAAAGAGTTTCAGAGGCGTAAGTATTTGATTTTTTTACCTTTTGGTTGAATGTGATGCTAGTATGTGCTCTCAAGCCTTATCCCTGGTCCCTGCATAACAAAACAAACCACTTCAGTGAAACTTTGTGTATTTTATTTAAACCTTAGCTAATGGTCATGGGAAATAATTGTCACCATTTACAATACAACTTTACATTTTTTCCTCTTGATAACATAATTGAAATAACCAGACAATACACAAAATTGGTTAAGAAGAATTTTCAAGCCTTCTGCTGAACCCAATCCAAGCGATCAGAAGATTGTTTCTATGCAGTTCTACCCTAAATGCAATTCACACTTTGCAAACACCACATTTAGTCTGCTGTTATAGACATCAGGTGTTGCACCCTTTACAGCTAAACTAGTTTACAAACAATTTTCCAAGTTAAGTGCATCTTTATTTTTTCTCGAAGCTATCTCATTTGTTTCTGATCTCAGCTGACCAGACAAATATGCTGTATTAGAATGTATTATGTTTAGGTGTTAGGGCCCATTTGTCATGGCTTTTAGTGGTAAATCCATTCATGATACATGGCGTTATATAGATTTTTATGTAGCCACCTTGTGGTCTTTAATCAATACGTGAAATATGTGCTCAATAAACTTGGAATCCCTAGTTATTTGTATAAAAAATAAGCTGACCAAACCATAATATTTAGATTAAAAAGTAAGGAAAGCATTTTCAATAAATTAATATTGTCATAGATGCTAAGGAACTCTATTTCTTCAGAACAAACATCAGCAAACACTGAAAATGTTAATGTGGATAAAAGATCCTGGTGATGTCAGAATAAACCTCAGGTACAATAAAGTCTACTTTCCTATAGTGACTATACTATACAGTATGTGAGAAATCATTGGTATTATGGACAGCATGGTGGTTAGCCTTGCAGCCTTGCAGCACTGGAGCCCTGGATTCAATACCTGCGGTGCTACAGTATCTGTGTGGTGTTTGTATTGTGTGAAAATTGCCCCTGGTGTGAGTGTGTGTCACATTTTTTAAATTATCATGTAATAAAATTTCCTAGAGTAAATACCATTTTGTATTTCTATTACTAATCGCTTGAACTCTCAAAACAGCTTAGTTCTGGGGAAACAGAATATTTGTCTGCAAAATTAAGAAAGTCATGTTACACAAATAGTTCAAGTAGGTATCTGCGTCAGCATGTGGAGGCTGCAAAGGAACACATAAAGGTTTATTCCTTGCTGAAAAGAGAAGAAAATCACAACGTTTCGGCTGTGGGGCCTTCTTTGGGTGTGGCACTTGTTCCTATGTTACACAAATATATCAATTTAAAGTAAAAAAAAGTCTGCTCCTTGTTATGCATATCTACATATGAGCCTTTGTTTTTTTAGTTTTAGAAAATGGCCTTAGTGCTGATTTGTGTTAATTGCATTCTATTGAATCTGTAATTAGTTTTTAAAGCCTATTTTTTACTCATATTGATTTGTTGAATGCTATAACAAGCATTAATTTCAGTATTATCCATTATAATTAATGATCGTTTTTGGATCATCTGCTTGTAGCACTGGTAATTGCTTGCATTGTTTTTTCACTGCCTTCATTTACCATACATTTTATCAACAAGTTATCAACCACTGTATCATGAAATAATATACAAGAACATCGGTCTGGAAAAATGTATTTTTAGCAAACACTTTATCCCAAGGGGGTCCCATTGCCTTGCATGACAATCTTAAAAAGGAGCTTTTTTGTTATACTGGTAGTATTGGGAACTCTTGCTTCAGAAAATAAGGTGTGGATCTTCCTCTTGTTGAGGCATTAATGACAGCAATATTGTATTGCTGCTGTTCTGGATGTGGTTGTTTTTCGACATCATACTGCCATCATTCAGTAGTGAGTATGTCTTTGTAATTTGTACATGCACTAAGGTTTTCTGATACTTTAGTTTCTGTGTATCCAAGAGGTCATTATTGTTACACATTGGTAACAGTAGTCCTTCTTTGCATATTACATGTATTAATTCTATGCAAATTAAGTGTTGATAATACAGCAAATAATCTTTCCACAAGCTAATGAAATTAAATATGAGAGCACAAAATAGAAACAGTATTATAATTTCAAGAACCAGTGCCAATATTTAATAAATACACTTCTCTACTGTCAATAAATGCATGATATTTTCAAAAAATGTTTTCTGTTGTAACTATTTTCCTTCTCATACAGCTGGGTTATATTTTCAGATTGAATGAATGTTTAAAATGTAAATATCTGGACCCTGTTCTCCAATGAGCTAGGATGTAATTGAGGGGATCTGTAGGTGCTTGATTGAAAGCTGGTTTCAGTTTTCAGCTTCTGACAAGTAGATGTTGACAAAAGCTGGCAAGAACTTTGCAGTAAAACTTACTTCTGTCTTGTATAGTCCACTTGTAGATGGTAGTCCTTCATATGAATCAGCATAGATTTGGTGCATCGCTGTTCTCAAGAATGATGTGGTATAGTACTGTGTGATTTTGTATGATTGATGAACATGATTTTCAAAGTGACATCTCAGCTCAGCAGGAGAAAGTTCCTGCTTTAAAAATTGCATTCAAAGAACTCTGAATCACACAGAAATCACACCCTGTTTAGAGATTTTCCTTCAGTTCTGTGACTTAAATTTTTTTAAAAAAATACCTCTTTCTCAAAATACCTAAGACAGTGCAGGGTTGTTACTCCCATTTCATTTTTTGATACAAAAGCAAACAGAAGCTTTGTTAGAGAGGCAATAAATATGCCTAATCTGGGCCAGATTTTTATTAATTGTAAGAAAAGCCTCCATTTAACAACTATGTACGAGACCTTAACCGCTCATGCATTGCTGCTATCAATTTCTGACCTGCACCTGACATCAGAACCTAGCCTGCCCCTTGTTGGACAGATCTACTTATTTTTGAAGCTTTTGTGATAACATAAGAAATATAAATATAACATAAGAGAGAAGAGGCCGTTTCATCCATCTGACCCATTTTGTAGGTAGAAGCTTATTGGTCACAAGATCTCATCCAGTAGTTTCTTAAAGAAAGTGAAGGTATTGGCTTCAAAAACATGTCTGGGTACAGTAGCTTGTTCCACACAACCCAGATGTATCCATGTGACATGCAGATATCTCATACACATGGAGTGTACCTTTTTAGTTTAAATTTACAGGGAGGTCAAGAGTAAAGAATATTTTTTTCAAATAGAGTTTTTCCATCGTCATACTAAAGTTCTGTAATAAGATTTTGTGTTGGTTCTTAAACTGTGAAAAACCTACATTTGATGTCACCCTTCTTAGATGCAGAAAGCTAAAAAACAATGTTATTCAATATTAGAAGTTTGCAGAACTATTACATAAAGTAGTGCTCCCAGATATGTGTTTGTTACATGTTGCAGGTCAGCTATAAGAAGCAAAGAGCTGTTGAGCATAGAGAACAAACTTTTAACAGCTTCTCTGAGCATTAACAGTCTAATGGCAGTTTGGCTAAGACATGAGTCTCCTTTTTGCATTTTCATTATCAGTAAGAAAATTGTGTATCTATTTGCTTCTGCTTCTTTAATATTCATGTAAAAAAGTAATTTCATGTTTCACATTTCATTTTACGGAATTTATTATCTTTTAAGCAGTGGTACCCTCTAAGTACTACTTGACGTAAAGCTTTATTATACATATATACAGAATAAGAGGGATAAAAGGAGGGTAAAAAATTAATGGAAGAAACCGAATTGAAAACACTTGTTCTTAACTTAACTTAATTTTAGCACATTTCTGAAAGAAGGCAATATGCACAATTAAGTTTTGAACTGAACTCGAAATATAGTTTTGTTCTACACAACCCCCAATTTCTGCTATTGAGCATTTTGATAGTCTTTTGACACACTTATCTTTGATTAAACACATTCTTTGTCACGAGAAGAAACCTTGCAACCAAACTGAAAGAAAGTAAAAGTATTACGATTTTTTGTTGAAGAAAACAATGCCGTGCTTTAGTTAAAGTACAATATAAAAAGGCAGTTATTTTGATGAAGTGGTACACAGGATTTGTGTCTGAATAAACTTGGCCTTTGCTCAGCTTCCATTTGTTCTTCTGGAATAAACACATATTGTGTGAGATTCCACTTTAATAGGGGCTCCGGTTGTATGCCAAGCAGCTGCATTTTAGGACCTATTACGTGATTTCATAGCTCTCAGAAAATTGCTTCTATTCAGTGCAAACGACAGGAAAAAAAAGCTTCAACACACAATCATTTCTTTTCAATTGGCGATGGCAAGGTTGATGACAACATGACCATTGTGTTATAATGATAAGACCACTAAGGCATCTGCCCCTCTCATCAAGGCTTCGCTACAGCAGCAGATACAATTTAATTCACTGCTCTGTCGGCGGTGCTGATACCATTATGCTGCACGTCTCCACAGTTGTAATCACTGTCCTCTGAGAAAACCTGGCTGAAACGATCTGGAGCAGTCAAAGAAACTCACAATTAAGACTGCCAATTCCAATGTGTCAGATTGTGTCGCATGCACTTGTACAATTTTCACTTCCAATCCTGTTTATTTACCATGTCTACCAGTAATTACACTTAACGTGTCATTTAGTTCAAGGCGGCCCTGCCCGCTGCGTTTGTCGGGCATTATAAAGCTGGTGAAAGAGGGCGCTACTATGGCGGTTAGTGGCTTTTAGTGACTGGTGGATGCTACAGTAACTTTTGACGAGACTGATACTTGTAGCATCGGTCTCATCAAAGTATAATGAGAGGTCATTCTAGGGCACCACTTGTAATAACAGCTCTGGTTCATGTTCTTCTTGTCTACAGTGGCTAATTACTTAAGTGGTGTTAAAATAGTCCATGTCTGCTGTGGATTATGGTTTTAAACATCAGACTCTCAAAGCATTCATCACAGTATTGTTTTTTTTAATTGTAAAATCCAAATTAATGTTTATTAATTAAGTTTATATACAAAATTCCCCAATCTTATAGTGCTGATTTGATTTTTGTTGTTTACTTCAAATTTCTCTTAAACTCTCCCATTTGCTCATTATTTCGTTGTTTCTGTATACACTTGACTCAAGAGCACTGGTTTCCACACTAGAATCCAATCACCCTGGTTGGTCTTTGGGTGGTCAGGGCTGAGATACATTTTTTCCTCTAGACAACTGAAAATTAAATTAATAGACATCAAACTGCTTTAACCTTGTCTTGCAACCTCATTTGCTGCCCCTCCTGCAAGGTCAATGCAATGTGACAACCCTCCAGCAGGACAATGTCTTATAACTCCTGTTCAGCTCCTGTGGCTTTCTTGCGAGATGGCAAGACAGTAGATGTCTTACTTGTCAATCGAACAGTTTTACAATAAGCTTGGGAGAACATGTGCCATCTAGGTCTCAGAGTCCAGTAAACAAGCATAAGCTTAACCTGGTTCTATGATGCGAATGGGACAGTATTCCACAAGACAGCATCTACAACTGGATGCAAAGTGATTTACTTTCCTTCCAGTGGTGACTTGTTATCGCTGGCCTGAAACATTCACATTCTCAGACTTCCTGCTGATAAATGCTAATCAACATAATGAATTTACCTATATCATGCATTGTCAATAAAAAGTCAGTAAATAAAAAGTATTGTAATTATTCTGGTAACTTTGTGATTTTGTTGCCGATGCAAAAAAGAAAAGAACGTTTTCTTTTGTTTCTCAGTATATGGTTCTGTTAGCTCCTTATTTGAAATGAAGACAGGGTTATATGTTAATTTAAAGCATAGGTTAGGTGTCCCTTTTAAAACAAGTTTTTTTTAAATGGTGTCAATGGCGAGGAGGTTTGGAATCCACCTAGATGTATGTGTGTGTGTGTGGGGTGGGAGAGTGTATGTAGCAGTGAAAGTAATGAGTGGCCCCAGCTGATGGATTCTCCCAGCTTCCACAGAGAGTGAATCTAATGTTCCAGTGCAGTATGGTGGTTAAGTAGATGACTTTATGACCTTAAAACATTTTACAAATTGTGCAGGACAGCATTTCCTAGATCTACTTGAGTGAGCATTTAGTTTGAAGTAGAAAATACGAAAAACCAAAATGATAGAAACCTGACACTTAACTATGAGCGAATTGTGTATGAACGAATCTGCCTGTTGTATCCGTAACATTGATTTTATACGGCATATTCAGGTGGGACCTTTCCTCTAGGCCTTCATCGGGACTTCTGTCACAAATTTTTCACTGACATCATTTGCAGATGAGGAGGAAAAGGCACCAAAAATGTTTAAAGAATAACTCTTAAAGCTTAAAATATTGTTTTCAACTTTTTTAGTACTATTTAGTACTAACTAAAGCTGTCACTTTAGTAGTATGCTGCTTACATGTACTTTGAATACTGATAAAGTTTTATAGCATAGGTATTCCTTTGTATACTGATAAAGTTTTATAGCATAGCTATTCCTTTGTATTATCATCATCTGAGTAATTGTCTTATTTCTTATAATGAATTGAGGTTAAAGCCTTGTGAATATAACCCTGTCCTTGTATTGTATTTTCATTGACTTTTGACTTGGGGGAAACCATAGCCTTGTTAAGATTAAGAACTTTTGAAGCTGAAGCAATGACTGAATAGGTCTGACACAAATGAAGTTACACAGTCAAGTGCAGTTGCACATTTCCCCACTCTCTGAAATGTGATTAAAAAAGCATTAGGGAACATGGGAACAATTACATTTTTGTTTGATAATAATATGCAGGCTCAGGTTACTAGTTTCTTTTCTTACATGATTAAGATTTAAATGGAAAAGATCAACGCTCAACATTCCAAAGAGCTTATTTAATACTGTTAAAAGCTTTTTCTCCTCCACAAAACACTTTGACTCTTCACAAAACTTTACTCTACGAAAAAAAGTGTTTTCTCATTTTCCTTTTTAGAAATCAAAGCATTTGTCTCTGTTGATCTATTTGAGCTAGATTTAACATTTAACATCAATGTTTAAGCCACCTTTTTTCCTAACCAAAGAAAATGGTGTAGGAATTTCACTATACATAACTCTTTTTAGGAATGCTGCATTTGTTTGCCATTTTGCCCCTTGTTTTTTCTTCATTAATTTTCTAATCTCTTGTATCATAGTTACAGTAGTGTTAAACTAAGATCTGACCTATGAGAAGAAGCTCTATTGTAACTGTCAAAAGCATTATTGATTGAAAGATGTATCCTGTCTTACAGTAATAAACGTCAGAGGAATCTTTCACCATGAAACAGTGCAGTTTGATTTCTATTAGATGAAGGAATTCTTCAGGACCTAGTTTTGCCAGAATTTCCGGTTAGCAGACCAAAACAAACTTTCACAGTCACATCCGATGCTGTGGGATAAACAATAAGGACACGAAAGTATATAAATAGCTATTAATGTCAACAAAAATTGTTAATTACAGTAGTGATTAAGATTTTAATAGAAGAATTTTATGAAAACCTGTGAAAACCTTTTTCTTTCTCCATCAGTTTCCCGCCTGGTGATTGAGGAAGTCACTGTCATCCAGGACAATCTGGATATTGAGAAATCCTGCAGAATGAGTGCTGAGTCTCTAGCCTCCAAGGTGTGTCCAGTTTTTTTATGAACACAACAATTTCTATTCTGGAGTAACACTTCAAGTTCAAGTTTGTCATATGTGCTGAGTGCAATGCAATGCTTAATGTTTCCTCACATGACGGATGACATAACAATGACACAATAAATGACATCACAAATTGTTTAAGACAGTCTTCTTCTTCGCGTTTTCCTACTTATGTGGGGTCTGCTTGTTTGCACCGATTTTTCCACTTCGTACGGTCTGCGGCATCTCGGCGGGTGACTTTTGCGAGGCGTATGTCATCTTTCAGCCGATCCAGCCAGCGCGTAAGTGGTCATCCACGGGGCCGGCGGCCTTCCACATTCAATTCGAGGGCGGTCCCTAAATTCATGACATGGTCTAGTCTTGTCAAGCCGAGGGTCCATCGTAGCATATTCATTTCCATCGTATGGAGTGCCTGTTCATGTTTCTTTGTCGTTGGCCAGCATTCAGTTCCGTATAGGGCCACTAGTCTGACCACTGAGCGGTAGACTTTGGATTTTAGGCGTAAAGGGATCTTCTTGTCGCATAGTACTCCAGTGACCTGCCGCCATTTCATCCAAGCAGCTCTGACTCACGTCTTGGTGTCTTGAAGGGTAGTGCAGTCGGAGTTGACACATGAGCTTAGGTACTTGAACTGTGTCGCTTTGTTCAGTTGGACCCCACCAGCTGGGATTGTGCCATCGGTTTGATTATCGCATTCCAGGTACTCCGTCTTCTTGATGTTCAATTTCATCCCAAATCGTTCAAGGCGCGTCTTCCACTCCTGTGCTTGTTGTTCGAGGCTGTGTCGTGTTTCACTTGCTATCATAACATTGTCGGCATACAATAGCGTCCATGGATGCCTCGTTTGGATATCTTTGGTCACTGTATCCATGCAAAGTATGAATAGCAGAGGAGACAAGGCTGAGCCTTGGTGGACGCCAACATTGATCGGGAAGGTGTCTGAGGTTCCAGCTGCGCAACGTACTGAGCTAGTGACCTTTTGGTACAGCAGCTTTGTCCAGCTGACATAGGCTTCGGGGACGTGGTGCTGTCGCAGCGCCAGCCAGGTGAGAGCATGCAGTACCCTGTCGAATGCCTTTTCCAGGTCGAGAAATGCCATGTGGATCGTTTTCCTCTTCCTTTCCTTTCCTCTGCCTTTCCCTCAGTAGGTGGGCTGCGTGTATGGCGTCTGTTCCGCAGTTTTTCACAAAGCCGCATTGGTTTGGCGAGATATCGACGATGGTTCTTAGTCGTGCGTCCAGCACACGCTCGAAAATCTTCATTGTATGGGACAGCAGCCGGATCGGCCTGTAATTGGAGCAGTCATTAACGTTGCCTTTGCCTTTCCAAATTGGCACTGTGATGTTGGTATGCCACGTTTCCAGGGGTGCCTTTTCCTCAGTGATCTTATTGAAGATGTCCGTGAGCCATGCTGCTCCTTGTGTTCCAAGGAGCTTCCATACTTCGGCTAGGATTTCGTCTGGGCCAGTTGCTTTGCCACTTTTCATCTTGTTGATGGCGTTGGTTACTTCTGCGATTGTGATGGTGGTTACTGGGCCGGAGATGGTATCGTCTGCTGGTAGTGGAGGATGTGGAAATTCCTCATTGCATATTTTCTCGAAGTAGTCCTTCCAGCGCTGGAGGATGTCTTTTGGCTCCTGCAGCATCTGCCCATTTTCATTTTTGATGTTGATAACGTGTCCTAGGTCTTGTGTGGCGCGGTCGCGTGCACGGGCGAGTTGGTAGATCTTGTTTGCCCCACCAGGCGTGTCCAGTTGATCATAAAGGTCCTGGTAGTGCGCCGCCTTTGCAGTCGCCATGGTTCGCTTTGCGCTTTTCAGTGCACGGTATCGTACAAGATCTTCTGGGTGTTTTGTCTGCCGCCAGGTCTTGTAGGCGTCCTTTTTTGCCTTGGTTGCCTGCTGCACATCGTCGTTCCACCACCAGGTCTGTTTGTCGATAAAGCGTTGTGGTTTTTTTGGTTCCCAGGGTGGTTGCGGCGCATGTCTTGACGCGTTCAGCCAGGTCATTCCAATCTTCGCCGACTGTTGATCTTGGATTGGGCACCAATGGTCCTAGTGTCGCCTTCACGACAGCTCGATGTTCTGGTAATTTCCACCATTTGATGCGTTCAATCTTGGTGGTTGGTCGCGCCGGGGTCTGGACCAGGCGGACTTTGGCATCCAACACCAATAGCCGATGTTGTGGGGCGGTCCTGTTGTACGGGATTACTTTGGTGTCAGTGACCATTTTGAAGTCTCGTCGTCTCACCATCCAGTAGTCGTTCAGATGTTCGACCGCCGCTGTAGTAGGTGATGAGGTGTGATTCCCGCTTTTTGAAGAAGGTGTTGGTGATGGCCAGATCCCAGGCTTCCGCGTGCTCTAGGATCCAGATGCCGCCTTCATTACGCTTGCCGTGTCCTTGTCCGCCATGGTTACGATCAAAATTATCCTTTGCTCAGCCAACATGCCCATTGAGGTCTCCACCTATGAAAACAATTTCACTGTCATCGATGGCTTGGACGTGCGTTTCGAGGTCATGCCAAAATTTATCTTTATCCTCATCTGGGGAACCAGCCTGCGGTGCATAGCATGACACAATGCGCAGTGTGCTGGTTCCCATGCTGATTTGGGATCCTTTTTGGCTGTTGTTGTTGTTGATGATGATGATGGACTAGTTTCTTTAACCGTCTCCGTCCTTGAGCTGGTAACCCTCGCCCATTTCTCGCAGTGTCCGGGCGAGGACGCTGTGCGTCGCCTGCGGGGGACGCCCTAGCATTTCCCGTATGTCGTTGAGTTGTCGTGTGCATTTTGACGCAACAAGGAATTTTTCTTCAGCCGGCTTGTTGCACGGCCTGTCGCTGAAGTCCCTCCTCCTTTCGCAAACGGGCTTGGGACCGTCTATGGTGGAGTTAAATTGTTGAAGACAGTAACAGCTGTCATCTTCAGCAGCATTCAGTTAGCAGTGTGCAAAGTCCAAGTAGTGGCAGCATTGTAATTTCAGCCCAAAATATTTGACCTGAAGTACTTTTCATCTGAAAGACAATCTCCTACTCTTAAATAGTTTAATCTAAAACTCCCTTCCTTTAGCAGCTGTGGTTGTAGGTTATATTCATTATATGAACTTTTCAAAGGCCTAGGTGGAAGTACAGGCGGTCCTTGTTACGAGTTTCCCTGCTCCGTGGTGTTTAGCACCTAAGTCAATAATGAATTGAAAAATTGAAAAACTCCATGTAAAACACTCCTGTACTTAATTCTGAAGTCTGAAAATCGGCATTGTATTATATAGAATACATAATATGCAAGAATTAAAATCTATAACAATAGTACAGTTTTATCTATGTTTGCTTTTTAAGAAACTCAGCACTGTACATTGGACACAATATGCAATATGCAACAATAGCAAAGTTAAAGGGAAATAAAAAAACACAGCACATTTACTTAGTGAAACAAAAGATTAGGATAAATTAAACATTATAACTTCAGTAAAAAAAAAGACTTTCAAGATGCAAGAAGATCACACTTGCCCATTGTGTAGTGCCTGGTCTTTTGCAGAGTAAGAAGGCTAGAATTAGCAGATATAAGGCTAAGAACTGGACTATTCTCATGCAGTAAATCATAAAAATTATGTGGAGCTAGATGACTTAATAAGTAAGTTAAAGTCATTCCATCTGAAGAGTTTTAAAAATACAAGCAAATAGTTTGATTCTAAGAAAACTAAAAGTTCATCAATAGCAGAATTAGGTCAGAGATTAGAATTAGCTTAAATTTCTAACCTCATTTTGTGTTCCACGTAGGACCTGTGAGGCAGTAAGAACACTTATTCCCACCTGTCTCTCCACCTCATTCATTGAGTCGTTTAGAAAACAATTTTAAATTTTAACTTGAAATACAGTACTACGCCGTGTAACTAATCAATATATTTGTTAGTAATGACACACATGAAGGAAATAATCTATGAGGCTTTTTAATAAGATTAATTGTTTGAGAATTATGTCTGAATGAAAAACAGTAGAGACAGAAGTTCTCCAGGACCAGGGCAGGGTAAAGCTACCTTAGAAGATACCCCCAGTATGTAAGACATTACACTGCTCAAATCTAGATGAAGTAAAGGCATGTTTCACTATTGCAGCATTAGACAGGCAAAGCAAGTGTCTTTACCAAGCAGTGTTATACAGATGGAGAAAAGATGCCCTTATGACTTATGGCATGTGCTTCAAATGAAAGTACAGCAACAACAAGATTTATAACTTCTATTAAAGTCTAGTCTAAAAGAGAAAAATCCATGTGAAATAAAATATGTCTTTATTGATTGTCCTTGCTTAGATGTTTTTAACACCTTAAAGCATTTTCTTCAAGTGGTAAGCATTTGCAGTTTTCAAAAGGGAGTTTTTATTTGTTTAATCCCAGGGTCGTGCTGTTCTGTATATCCGATGGAATCCATATGTGTTTGTGATCAATTTTGGATTTTTGGAACAAATAATTTGCTGAATTGGGAGACAGAAGAAAATTATTAAAGAACATCTAGCCCATCTTATTCTATTTAAAAATTAACACTATTTTTTTCTTAAAATTGATTTGTCTTATGCCACCAAAAATCTCTAGTATTTTGTCTTAAAGTATTAAAAGCCAAGATACATAATTTGAAAAGCAAAATCTATTATTGTGTTATGTTAATTTGACGTCTGTTCTTATTTGCCTTTGATTCTTGTTTACACTGTTGGTTTGGTCTGCAGCTGTAAATAAGTAAGTCACTCAATACGTTTTGATTGAATCTGTGTTCATGAAGTGTTGTTTTTGCCAAATCATTGCTCTCCCAGTGACTCAGTAAAAGCAGATTAGCTAAGTCAGTTCTGTACCAACAGTAGTTATAATCAACACAATCATCTGCTATTATTGACCACTCTTAGAAAATTCCTTTCTTGCCTGCCTGCCAAAATCTGCATGTCATTCTCTTTCATTGCAGAGTTGTGCAACCTCTTTCAAACAGTTGTACTAGTCTTGGTAGTTTTCTCTGCATAACTCCATTGCTTAATCTGAGATGGATGAACACTTCAGATTTTATTTCAGAGTGCTGAAGTAATATGTCTTCTGTAATTTGGATTATTAAAAACTCTTGTGTGTTCTGAAGAGCATTACATATTAATTCCACACTTGCGTGTTGTTTTCCATGATTGACAAGGCTTTAAATCCTCTTTTAGGCACATATCTTTTAAAAGACAAAACATACCTAGGAGTGTGTGAAAAGACTTTTAGGGTTAAACTCTAGGGTTTAAATTCTGGGTTAGTATTTTGCAGGTTAATTCAATTTCAATTAAAGCACAACAGATCATTTATGTTAACAATTTAGTTCACAAACCTATCTTTAGCCCTTTTGTGTAATATTTTCAAACTGGGGTCATGAATGTAAATAGCCCAGGAAGGTTAGAGAGAGGCTTGCCAATAACCTACAGCACCTTTCAGATATCTGACCAGCTACAAAGGTTGAAAAGCTGAACGAGTTCCTGACCATGCTTAATTAGCAGCGTTATCTGAATCTGAAGTCTCCAGGCTGCGATGCTCGCCTTTCTCTCAGTACAGGTTTGAGTTGTTTAAAAATGCACTTATGTATCTTTCTATATGAGGTCAGAATATATAATATAAGGTAATAAGTTCTCACTTTAGCTCATGCACATTTGAATCTCTTTTTGAAGTGTACAGGATGCATAAAATGACAGGACCTACCAAAATGTACTGAACAAACTGGTAAGAGATGATTCACAAGGAGACGGTACAGCTGAGATTGTTATATTGAGGATCAAACACTATACTAATCCAATAATATTATTGTTGTTATGACCGTGATTTATTATAATCAGTAATAGTGGTAGTAGCAGTAAAATGACTTTAAGAGTTTTATTTCTATAGTTAATAAAAGTATAAGAAGGCAGCTCCTGTCTTTTCAGTAGATGTGAGCTAAGGCTTTATTGACCAAGACACTTCTATTAATATGAAAATATGTTCAGTGAACAGAATCACTTTAAAATCAACCACAGATAGATAACATGTTATAGAAATTAATGACATCCACACATTGTGAATCTTGAAAAAAATAATTTGGAGAATTGAAAATTATAAATGACAACAAAAGATTTCATTAAAAGGGAGCAAAAGGAAACTGCAGAGGTGTTCAGAAGCACATTTGAAATATATTTAAAAAAAATTAAGAAATAGCCTTGTGAATCTGGCATTTATTCTTCATTTTGTCAGCTAGCATTTTTTTGTAGTGTATGTACAGACAGGCTTTTTGTGAGGCCAATTGTCTATAGAAATATTTAGGTACAGTTTGTTTCTTGGTTGGATCTGTGCCGTCAGTCTGCTAGTATGTGCACACAAAACCAAGTTATTAGCAGGTGAATGCATTGCCTGTTTCTGCTTCTTTTTGTTCAGCAAACATTCTTTTGAAATTAGTACTACATTGCATACCACTGGGAAAAGAACATACTGTCCACCTTAGTTTTTCCTTTCTGGGAAATGAATAAGCCAAGATAACTTTGTGGGACCCAATTATGTTGCAGTAAGATTTTGTCCTAAATGTGTTCTCTTGGTGCATTTTCAGGAGACAGCACAGGCTATGGGAGTACTAAAATTGTGTGTGGTGTTTAGAAAATTACAGTGTTTGATATTCCCATGCTACCAGCTTCATGGTTTGGGTTGTGATCATCAATACTTTGATATACAACTTTTCAAGGAAAGAAAATGAAGTGGTACATGAGTTACAAAAACGTTTCCAGATACTTGTCATCACAGCTTTTAATTGTTAAAAAAGAGCTTATGCTATTGATATGGTAGAACAGAGGTAAAGTCTTAATGACCTGTTCCCAATTTAAAAAAACAAATGATTGGAGAATTTTGGAGATTTTCAGAACATTCATTATATTTCCAGTCATTGTTAATATAATGACTATAAAATTACTATGAATATGGCCCTTTCTGTTTGCCAATTAAATGTTTTGATAAGTAATGAATTGAAATGGTCAGACATTATTAAAATTATCTGAGCGAATCAGAAAATGTTCTCCTTGAAACAGTAGGCTGATATTTAATCTTAAAATTGTGAAAATGTAGCCCCTATCTCATTATGGTTTTAAAAATTTAATTTAAATTGAATTCTATTAAATTTCATTGACCACCTCTTGTTGTCCACTTTAAACATTTAACCCTGAAAAAGAGTTTTAAAGTAATTTTAAATTAGCTTTATGTTAAAAAATAATTTTTAACATAAAGCTA
This sequence comes from Lepisosteus platostomus, assembly GCF_059453375.1. Lineage (NCBI taxonomy): Eukaryota > Metazoa > Chordata > Actinopteri > Semionotiformes > Lepisosteidae > Lepisosteus > Lepisosteus platostomus. Next base: position 32,483,109 of record NC_142616.1, on the reverse strand, counting down.
ATTTCACAAAAGTAACATTAAGAAATGTTATGCTTTGTAAACATTTTAAAATCTTTGTGACTAGGTATGGAAATTACTTGCAAAAGAATGCTTAAATAGAAGTTTGTATGATTTTGAAGAATGTGTATCATCTGTAGTATTCCTGGTCATTTTTTGCATAGCTTATTAATTATGGTATGCATAATTATCTGACATTGTTTCTGCTTAGATTGTCACTTTTCATGCTAATTAATTATTCTTTGGAAATAACCCAATGGCAAGAATGAAGCCATGTGCTGTGCATTCCTGAATTTATTTAATTTTCACTTTATCTTTCTTGATACATTTTTTTGAGCCTTTGTTGTACCTACCTAGTAAACACCTCCTAAGAAGTTATTTTATTCTAATTTAAATGGAAAACAAACTGTCACAGAACACTTGAAAAACAATGAAATAAAGTAACACAGAGATGGAGTACACTATGACTTCAACCACTGTTTAACAGTTATTCAGAAGCCTTACAACTCCATCACTGCCAAAAGTGTAATAGATGTGATTATTACTTCCTTGCCATCATAAATACTATTGTACTAAATCCATCAGCAGTAACAGTATTGTAACAATATACAACAGTATAAAATTAACTGGTTTTCATTTTATAAAGTTGTTGTGTGATTGGTTTAGCACTCTATATAATCAAATTAAATTTACAGCCTTTAGCCAAAGCATATTTTTGAATATGTTGTGAGTGAACCTGTGCCAAAACGTCTGCTTGGCTAAGTTGAAAAGTCTAGTAGCTCAAATAGTTGACCTTATAAAACAGTTCATACACTCCAAAGATGGGCCACAGGTTCTAGCTTGTTAGAAATGTCAAGAGTAACACCTAAAGGTCTTCACCTTGCATGTTTTTGAGTAATGCGAATAACAAAAACTTGTAATAGAATTTTCCCTTAACATTCTCAACTTTAGTGTCTCCCAAATCATATGGTTTTATTGTTCATTTCCATTTAAATCAGAATAAAGCATTTCAGTACTTTAAAAAAGAGATAGACAGGTGACCTTCATTCCTTATTAATTTAGTTCACTGGATCCGCGATAGTAATTTTGCTGCCAGCGAGGAGCCAGGAAAATCATAATCAAGTTTTTAAACTCCCCAACATTTTAAATTAAAAAGCTGTAATAAAAGCACCCGTTGCCACAAGTCAAATCAAACCACTAACCAAAACATGACATTTGTGTTGATGTTTGATAAAAGAAGATGAAGGCCTTGACTTCATAATGGTGACCTCTGGCTCTTGCTGTTGATCGTTCACATGCTGCTGATTTCACCGAGTATGTAATTTCCTATATTTTGTCTCATCAATAGTAGATTATTATCAAAGAGTGTTTTTATCTCTGTATTATGTATTGTTGATTGCATATGAAATGCATTCTGGAAGGCCTCATCAGAAAATGGATTGCAGCAATTTACTAGACCAGATGTCATTAATATATGCTTTTTTTTTTGCTTTTTTGAAGCACATCTTCTTCCAATAAGGCAGAAATCACATCATCAAGAAATGCGTTTAATTTACATGCATTAGCGATTGACTTTTTGGAGGTATTTACTTAGCTGCTTCATTAATTATTATACATGGCAGTCCATATCAGCGGTCAAAATATGACTGCTCTTTGCATGTTTGCATTAGAAGGAAGTGCAGATCTGTAAAAATATTATTCCAATTTAAAATTCCATTAATAAGTGGTAAATTGACACATCCGTCGTAACTAATTTGGTTTAAAAGCAAAAGAATGCAACGCTTTTCTTCCAATTTCCCTTGATGAGCTGTCTTTTTTAAATGCTATTATTGCCTTTTCTGCTTCTGTATTGCTTCTTGAAGATCATGTTTCCAGTCACTATCTGACTCTTAAGCACTTCGGATTAATTGAAATCTTAAGTATCCTTTTTTTTCATTGCAAGTTTGTGTTGCTTGCGTAACTGTTTCACATTCTTCCTATTAATGAAAGAAGTGTTTGCATAGGAAACTTTAACATGAAAAGAGGGGAACAGTGAGATTATAGGTAGATTATTTTGTGTACTAGACAGACTATATACTAAATGTAAACAAAACTTACTGTCGATTTTGTTTTTCTTATTTTAAGTGATTCTTCCTTTTTTTGGACACTTTTTATGTGGTACTGTATATACAATCCAAATTGTGTCTTTTAAGTGGACTGTTATTTGAAAATAGTTCATAAGAATATTTATGTTCAGAGATAATAAGGAATCTGCAGTATTTAAATACCTTGGAAACTATCAGGATGATTTTTTCTTTCAATTGAATCTATCACTTGAAAAATGATCATACTAATCTCTGGCCTCCATATGAATAGAACAGTAGCTGTATTTTTAATCTAAAGCAGTAAAATAAAAGGAAATACTTTTGTTGTTTTCTAGAATTGATTGAGATTTGCATTTAAGAGGCAAATATTTAGTACATTGTTTTAAATAATAAATCCCTGGGATCTCAGAATTTTACATTTTCATAAAATGTAGCATGTTATGTAATGCAATTACAGAAATCTATATTTATATTATTAGGTGTAGGTTAGAATCATAAATATTTTTATGGAAATGTTTAATAATGTTGTATCCAGTTGGAAATGTTAAGCTGCTTTCATTGGAAGCAGCTAACTGTTTTTTTGGAGGGATGAACAGAGCTTCGCAAGACAAACATTCCATAGCACTGTGAAGTCAGTACCATAAGTATGAAGTGATATCCATGTATCTAGCTGACTGAGGCCCAGCTTTTGTTAAAATGATGTTTCATGTTGTATGTACAGTTTTATGCAAAAGTTTGGACACCCCTGGTCATATGACATGTTTTGCTGATTTTCTAAAGGAAAAAAGACGAGGTTAACACAACTTCTGCATCGAGCAAACATAAACTTGAAATATTTCTGAAAATTTAAATATACAGTTACTATTTATTTGCTGAATGTAACAGATTGAAAAAAATAAAACAGTAAATGTGACATGTGCAAATGTTTGGGCACCCTTCCAGTTGATCCACTAATGCTATTTTTTTGGAAGGTCTCAGAACTTAATTGACTTGTTAAGCCTTAATCTAAGTCAGGTGATGACAATTCCAGAGCTTCATAAATTCTCTGACTCTTCAAACCTCTCAGGGTGTTGTGCTTACACTCAACAGCCATGGGCTCCTCTAAGCAGCTGACTGGGGATCAGAAAATAAAGATAACTGACTCTTCCGAAGCAGGGGATAGCTATAAAAAGATGTCTAAATGCTTCCTGCTTGCAATTTCCACTGTCCGAAATGTCATTAAGAAATGGAAGTTAAGGGGAACTGTTGAAGTCAAGACAAGATCTGGAAAACCCAAAAAAAATCTCTGATAAAATTTCTCATAGACTGGTCAGGAATGCAAAGCAAAACCCCCATATCACTGGAAAGGACCTGCAGGGAGGTTTAGCTGGCACAGGAGTAGTGGTGTACCGGTCCACTGTGCAGCACTGCTTGCACAAACATGATCTGCATGGAAGAGTCATAAGAAGGAAACCCTACCTGCGGTCTCTTCACAAAAGTCAACGTCTGAAGTATGTAACACAAGACTTAGATAAGTCAGAGGCGCTTTGGAACCAAGTGCTTTGGTCTGATGAAGTAAAAAGTGAACTCTTTGGCTACAGTCACCAAAGGTATGTTTGGAGAAAAAAAGATGAAGCATTTGAAGAAAAGAACACCTTGCCAACTGTTAAGCATGGGGGTGGATCTGTTATGCTTTGGGGTTGTGTGCCAGTGGCACAGGAAGTATTGTGCAGGTAGAGGGAAAAATGGATTCTACTAAGTATCAACAAATCCTGGAGTCCTGGATGTCCCTCAGGCAGTGAAGAAACTGAAGCTGAGAAGATGTTGGATATTACAACAAGACAATGATCCAAAACATACCTAAAATCAACCATGGACTACTTCAAGAAATGAAAGATTAAGGTTTTGGAATGGCCTTCAGAGTCCCCAGACTTTTATTATTTACTATTATTCAAAATCTGTGGGTAGATCTCAAACACGCAGTGCATGCAAGACAACCAAAGAATATTTCTCAACTAGAAGCGTTCTGCAAGGAAGAGTGGGGAAAACAATTCCTAAAGCAAGAATAGAAAGACTGTTAGCTGGCTACAAGAAACGTTTGGAGGCTGTGATTTCTGGCAAAGGGAGTGTTACTACGTACTGACTGATAGGATCACTACTATTACTATTTTTTTTTAATCTGTTAAATTCAGCAAATAAATAGTAACTGTGTATTAAAATGTGCAGAAATATGTCAAGTTTGTTTGTTTGCTGCAGAGGCTGTGTTAGCTTCTTTTCACTTAGAAAATCAACAAAACGTAATTTGGCCAGGGGTGCCCAAACTTTTGCATACAACTGTATGTTGGCTATTTTTATGGAATGTTGTGTTCAAACCCTACAGTTAAGAATATTTAATGACTTACTTTTGTGGCGCCTTGGGAGTTTCCATTGACAATAGGTGTAAGAGAGACTTTCTTCTTTGTCAGAGGATTCCTGTATTTTGAAAATGTTCCCAGGTTGGAAATGCCTCAAACTTAATGGAGAAAAATAGAAGCTAATTATTCCTTTAGTTGTGTCAGTTTAGGTATTGTTTCTCTTTTGTCTGAAATGCAAAATAAAAAATTTGAAATTGCCTGGTAATCCTGAATTAACTTCAGTTTTAGTGAAGATGTAATACTCCATGATTCAGTTTTGTTCACAAAAGTATTCCTTTATATTTTCTTACGTTTATACACACTGAATTGAATTTTATTTTTTGTCTTCTTTTCTAAGGTGAATTCCTTTTGTGTGTTTAATTTAGTTTTTACCAAATTTGTATTTTAAGTGGAAATATCTAATTGAGAAATCCTTGGACTCTAAAGTTCTTTGTGCATAAACTTACCTTGCCTTCTTCCACAGCTGAACCGTGAGAACAAGTCCCTGAAGAGGAAGAGTATGTTGTACCAATCTCAACTAGGGCCTGAAGTCATCAGTGCCATCAACTTTGAGGAAGAAGACTCTGCTGTGGAGAATGAGGATAGCCCTGTCGCATGCTCTTCTCTTCATTGCAGGCGTCAAATCACAGGTGGCTGCTCCCTTGCACCTGGCTCACTGTTGCTTAAGGGGCAGGACCTGGTTTCCTGTTATTGTGTTGATCAGTTGAAAATAAATATTTGCTAATAGACGCAACCTCAATATATATAATTCATAATCACCTTGCATTTACAATACTGAAGTCCTAAAGGTTATACAGTAACTGTTCTAGTGTCAGTCTCCTTGGTGCATTTTAAGTGAAGGTATAAATCGGTTCATCTGCAAATGAGCTGGGGCAAAGGAAATTAATTTGGAAGATAATGTTGTGTGGGCAGCAGCTATATCACCCTGCATCTCTCAACTGGCTACCCACTGAAGCTAAGCAGGGTTGAGCCTGGTCAGTACATGGATTCCCCGTATAGTGACAGGGACACTATACTGTAGTGGGCGCCGTCTTTCGGATGAGGCGTTAAACTCTCAGTGGTCATTAAAGATCCCCGGGCATTTCTCAAGAAGAGTAGGGAGTTATCCCGGTGTCCTGGCCAAATTTCCCCCCTCGATCTTTACCGTGGCCTCCAAATTGTCCCCATGATTGGCTTGCACTTGCCCTGCGATGGACTGGTGCCCCGTCCAAGGTGTACCCCGCCTTGCACTCGTTGCTTACGGGTAGGCCTTCCTGCGACACCGTATGGTATAAAGCGGTTTTGCAAATGACATGATATGACAATGTTTTGTGTGCAAAATGACCCTTCAGTCATGCACACTGTAATAGATTAATGTGCTCTCTCTTTCAAATCAGAAATTCATACTTAGTTTAAGACGTGCTTATGTAATCCTGAAAAATAAAGATTTTGCAGACTAATCCTCAATGCCATCTACAAACACTCTTACATCTACTATATGATAATAAAAAGGTCAAGTCTACTCCAGAGCCACAGTAACACATTGGGCCAGAGCTAATCCTGGTGTCTGTAGTGTAAAACTCCCAGCAGTGCTGGTCTTCACGTGTACACCTGGGTGGACTGGAATAACTGGGTTAACATTTCTCACTCAAAGTACAACAGCAGTCTCCAAAGGCATCGATGTAGATCAATTTAAAAGTAAAGATGGGGAATCAACACAAGGTTTCTACATTTTAAAATGTCTTTTTCAAAAAGTATCCTGTAATTATTGGACACAAATTTGAAATTTAATGCAAGTGTTAGGAGCATTTTTATGTGAAAGGTTAATATCATGTCAGCCAGTTTGTATCTCTAAAGTGTAATTGTGCAATTGACTGGCGTCCCAACCAGTTTGAGGAAGAACTGTTTGTCTAATACTGTGCTCAAAATCTTTAGAGCTGCAGGATAAACTTTCCTCAGCACTAGAGGAAAAGAAGAAATTTGCAAATGAACTGGAAATGTTGAGACAGACACTGGAGAAAGTAACAGATGAAGTGAGTAAAAAACATTTGTCACCTCTGTGTTCAAATAAAGCCATTATTGCTTCTAGGTTTGGATGCTCTTATAAGTTATGGTGGAACAGCTCAAAGCTGATATTATGACTAGAGCAGGGCTAACAGTCCATCTGAGTTAATGACTTTAACGGTGTGTGTTCATTAGTTTCATCAGAAGTCATTTCCTTCGGCAATAAATTAGAAAACCGTGTCCTGTCACTAGTCCTTGATTTCATATTTGTGTTGCAGAAGTTTAGTGAACCTGAATTAGGTTGGACTTACAACATTTGTGTTAGCAGAAACAAAAATGTATTTATTTAAAACAAAGTTGAAACCAATTAATATTTTTCTGTTTTTACATTCCCACAATTATTGGAATTACCAATAATTGATCAACTTGTTGTAATGGTAGACTACACTCTTCCAATACAGTGCTATAAAGGAGAGCCAGCTACAGTAGAAAGCAGTGTGTCTCACTGAGAGTGCTGCAGGCTCACAAGCAACCAACCAGCAAGCCCTAGAGGCCATTGAATGTGGCCATTGAATGTGTGACAACCAAGGATAATTCTGTCCAGCTCTGCCTGACCCAACCTTGATGGCAACTTTGCACTACTGCTTGTGGTTAATTCTAACATGTTCCCATATACATCTCAATGACCTGTCAGAAAAGCCTGTGTATCCCGCAGGACTAGAGCTTCATGGAACGTTAATGGTCTTATCTAGTTTGTGGATATTTAAGGATTGTTACATGTTGTGAGTTGAGTTAAATAAATCATTTTAATGTCCTCTGGTTTCTTTACTTTCTTAGCTGAAAAAAGAAAAACAGGAAAATATTATTTTGTTCACGGAAACGGTTCAACAAAAGAAGATCTTGACAAAATTCAACAGAGGTCAGTTCACATCTTATTCGTTGTGCTTTCACCGGCTGACATCTTAAACTCAAATAATGTTGTCATATAGTAGTTAAAAATCCTAAACATTTAATGAATCTCACAGTTTGTTTTTGTTTATAGCTATGGGAGGTCATTACACTTTGAAAGCAAATCAAGTTTCAACAAGTTTTTCAAAGTGTGCATTCTAGTCTTGGGAATAGTGCTAAATCGTACATTAGTATTCATTATTTTGTGATGCCGTTGTTTGAAATGCATTTTATCATGACAAGCAAAACAGCTTTTGAGTTCATGTTTTGACATGTCATATCTAGAATACTATAAAAGCAAGGCCTATTATTACTAATAAATTATTGGATATTCTCAATGAGATACAAGATGACAGACTAAAAAGTGTCCATCTGAATGAAAAATCCATCTACATTTCGAATGAATAACCCACTTTATAAAACACTTGCATGAATTCTTCAAAGTACCTATGGCACCATATGAATTCTAATAGTAATTACCCACAGTGAATATGATAAACGCCCAGACAAAAAAGGAAAAATAATCTTTACAAGAAATAGTGTATGGGTATATATTTATTTCATGTTTCTGTGCCACATCAGCTTTTCATAAAGACATTTTGATGTCGAAAGCTCTTAAATGTATTTCCTAGGATTATTTTTTCTCAATTTAGGACAATCTCAATAAATTGATTTTCAAGATACATTTGAACTACTTTAAAATATTATAGATTTAAATAAAACTAAATTAACATCTATTCAGGATAAATGCATAAATGTGTCCCAATTTATAGTTGTCATAAACGTTTCATTTAACTGCTCGCACTGTGCTTTTAGCAGCATACTTGACTAGCATATGATAGCATATTGATTTTATTTCTGATAATTTATAATATTTCCCAAGTCGTCATAATACTTTAATTTGAAGACTATTATAGACTATTGCAATACAGCTTAATTCAATGGCATATATTTTCAAGATTCAGTTGTATATTTGCCTGGTCACTTTGGCCTGTTTTCTTTTGGACACTTGGCTACTGTGGCAAATCAGAGATGATTTCTATTGAATAACAGCCACCATTAAGTGCTGAAGAACATAACAGAGACCAGACTACAGGGTTATCATCACCATTCCTGTCTGAAAAGCTACTTCAACAAACAAACAGAAGGCAGAACAGAATTACAGACCTCTAGCACATTTCACTGTGGCCTGGAAACCAGAGATCAGGTGTGCATTTTGAATATAGTTAGACCTGTACCCAAATCGGAAATAAGTATTAAACAGTACAGATGGAATTTCAGAGTAGCAAGGTAAAATGTGAAATTGTTGAAGGTTCTAATGTATTGTGTGGTATTGGAGAAGCTTTTTGTTGTGTTTCTAAATTCCGCTGCACTCGCATTAATTCAGGAACGTTTTTTCTCAGTTTCCCGATTAGCATTGGAAGAATATGAAGAGCTGCAGGAGAATCTGGACCTTGAGAAAGATCTTCGAAGGGAAGCAGAAGGCTTTGCACAAAAAGTACAGCATGGATTGGTTTTTGGTTCATATTTTACAAGTACTAAATCACGATGAGTTTAATCTACTATTAATTTGGCTCTGACAATGAGTGAAACATTATTTAGCTGAAGAATGTTTTGTGGTTCGTAGAAGTTAGTCTTCAACTGAATTTACTGTATTTAATGTAAGTCACAATTTTTACTTGCCTTTAAAATGAAGTCACTAAACAAAAGAAAAGTAATATTTTACATTTTACAAGGGATTAAATGCAATTCTAATAGTTTATTTTTAGTTGATGCACAATGAAAAATATCTCGGTGGTAGATCCTAATTATTGCTTTATGAAAAAAATCATCTCCCTGTTTCAGTGTTTTGTGAAATGTAGTAGCTGTGGGATACACCCTCCAAAGTCAATACAGAAATAATATTTTATATTGTATAAAAAACAATTAAGAATAGCAGACTGTTTGACTAAAAGAAACACCAAAATGTCTTGAAAGATTGTATATTTTATTCACTCACCTTTCCATGACTACGGAAGTAACTATAGGACATTTTGTATGAACTGACTCTAGCAAGTGTTTAAATACTCACGGGAACCTATTGAAAAGGTGTCTTTAAAATTCGAAGGAAAAGAACCAGTAGCTTGCCTGCAACATTACATTGCTTTAAGTGTGACCAATTTAAATATGCCACTGGTTTCCGTGTTACTTTTCTGTCTTAACTCCATAATGCAGATGCTGGTGGAGCAAAAGAAACTGAAAAGGCAGAGCCAGCTTCTGCTCCAAAGTGCTTCTCCCAGTGAGCAGCTCTGCAGAGCTCTGGAGGATGTGTCCCGGCTCACTCAGATTTTAGAGACTGAGAGGCTTCAGCACCAGCAGGAGGTGAGTGATTCACATCGCATCCACACCTTACCTTCCCACAAAGGTTTTACTTTTGTCTTGATATAAAAACAAATTGAAAGTTCTAAATTTACAAACAACGCTTAGTCATTTTCCTAGCATAGCAAGTTCCTGAATATTTTTTTAAATAAGTTTGGTCCATTTAGCATAGTTGGATTCGGCCCCAAATTCCTGCTGCCATGGAGAATTTGCTTTACTGTTTTACTGCTCCTTACCCCCTATTCACAGTATGATCTGTGACTTCACATTTCCCGTAAAACGCAATGTTATTATCACACACAAAGCAATAGCCTTGGCTTATAATATTTTCTGCAGAAAATAAGAGAAACAAGGCTTAACTAGGTATTCCTCAATATGAGTCTCAGAGTGTAGAAAAGAAGCATTCATTCACAGGTGAATACTGGTTCATTAAAGTGTAAATATTGATTTTTTTTTTCTCTTAAGATCTTTTTAGTTAACATAACTGGTTGTACGTGGCTGATTTGTTACAGTGGCAGTCACTGATTATTACACCCTAAATACAGAAAAAAACATGGGGAAAAACATGTAATGTGATTTGTATCTGTTCTTAGTTTTTTTTCAAACCCTGCTAAATACTGTAAAACAGTGGAGGGAAATAAAATACAATACAATGTAGCTGTTATTTATTTAAAATCACAAAGGCAGCTTTCCTTACACTGGAGGCCTTCACTGTATTGTACCTAATACCTTTTAATGATGCATCTAAACATACCCCATGTTGAGACTAGGAAAACTAATTTTGCTTCTAGTTTCTGCTCTATTTGAACCCAGGTTGTCATAGATGAAGTCCAGAAAAGGACTACTTTTCTGTTTTTCTCTGTTCGGACAACAACTACCTGTTATTTCTTGGAGGTTGATCACTGAGGGGTGACTGTAATGTTGGGCTGTTTTTGCTGATGAAATCTGAAGGAACTAATGTGTGGGCTTCAGAAGATGAGACACACGATCCTGCATATTTCCTGATTTAGCCAGATAGCAGATGACTGGCTTTCCATAAGTATACATTCTGTAAGGCTCAAGTGATGAAAGCTTCCTTAAAGCTGCACTGCAGAACATTACAATGTCCTGAAATGGAAAGGGAGCTATGAGTACTATTTGGTATATCAAGATATTAGCATTAACTATTTCCTTAAAACTCTTTGTGCAGCACTAGGCTGTACTAATTACCTAAAAACACAGGTTTTACAATTAGGGAGACTGAAGGTACAAGGAATTTCATTATTAATGTGAGATTTTTTTTTACCCTTTGATAATTCTGTTGTTACTGTTGTCTTCCTTTCATGGTGGAAAGCTTTATTGAATGATTTGCAAAAAGCTGAAAGATTGATAAACCTAGCATGAATAGAATTACCACCTCACCTTTGTTCCTCATACTGTTTCTGTAAATGTCTTCGACTGTTAGATTCTCACTCTTGTTTTATTTGTATACAGTTTTTATTTGTAAAACTGTCATTTTGAAGAATTTGCAGATAGACTATATGCTGTATTGTTGCAATACATTTTATGGAAAGTCTGAAAATTGTTGAATATTAATATTCTTTCTAACTGAACAATATAGTGAAGTATAAATCACTTTAAGAACAGCTGTTATATTTAAAAGAATACAAAGCAGGGCTGTGTTTACTTGGATTGGCTTGTTAATTGATTAAAATATAAAGAGTATTAGGAGAGAGGCCGTGCTGATCTTTCATATCCTGCAGAATGAGGTGAGCTGTGCCTTCCATTTAAAGAACAATTAGCGCATTATTTGAGAAGGGCAAAATAAATCTGGCAATATTCCAAAGCTACTTAGAGGCAATTATCACCACATGAGCTGCTTTTGTTAGCTTTACCAACAACAGCATCCTTTCTCCTTTTAAGCTAAATATTTATTACCATATTTGTCTGAAACATAATTTCTATCTGAAGATCAAGTTTAGAAGAATACAAAAAAGTGACGCCACTTCCTGTCCAATACTTGAACTGTTGTTGTAAAAGGTGATAGGGGATTGAAGGCTGAAGGACTTCCCAGCAGTCAACTGCCAGTATATTTGAGTCTTTCTTTGCTAAACTCTGGTATAAAGAGTTTTATGTGCTAATATAGTTGAGGCACCAAATATGTCTTACCATGAATTCCAGGAAACATCCACAACTCCCATCCAGTTTCTATTACTTGTCTTATGTACTTTGCCAAATATGCAAGATGATTCAGGACAATAAAAATCATGTTTCAACACATGAGAAAAGGAAAGCTTAAGTAAAAGATTTTTCTTTTTCTACTACATAACATTACATCTTAGTGTATCCTGACAAGAAAAGGGCTAAATGACTAAAACTGACTGGTATGTCTGATATTATCCTATTTTAGTCTGAATATCTCATATAAAATGACATGAATGGGTTAAAGAATATAGAAGAATATTAAATTAGATACAGAGTATTGTGGTGGCAATATTTGTTTATATGCACAAGTAGCACTTACAGAGGGTCTATAGTTGAGATTTAAAAAGCTTCCCAATTCCTAACTGTAAATAATGAATGTGTCACATACAGTAAGAAATAAATAGTATTCTATTTTTTAATAGAATAATTTGGATGAGATCTTCAATTAGCTTTTGCCAACCAAACATGCATACATATTCATTACCAAACATGCATGCCTTCCTCTTGTCTCTGCCCTTGAAGTTATAAAGAAAGGGAGATGGCAGCAGAGCTTTCATTCTCAAACCCCAGAACCAGAGGATGACACCAAAAGTCTACACAGTTTTTCCCAGCTTTCAGAACCCCTCAGCAACTCTCCTCAGATGGCAGAAGAGCTGTGTTTTCTATTTGTCTGCAGCTCTTTTTCAGCACTTTGCTACTAAATTGGTGTTTTTGGTAGTATTTCTGCAAAATGCCCGCAGTCTTCAAAGATTGCCATATATTCAACATGGTGCTGCATGGGTTCTAATAAGGCCACAGACGATGATCATATGCCTAGTTTAGAATCTCAGTATTTAAAATGTTTACAAGCTTAAATTAAGGACTTGCTCATACGCTCTGCCAAAAATCACCTCTCTGTGCACTAAGGATAAATTTACACACTGTGAGAAGCCATGCCTACTTGAACTCTCTTTCTAGTTCTGTTAAAGACTTTGATTATGCTATTAAATAGTTTTTTTTTTACAAAGGTTTGGGAAGAATGATTGCTATCAAGTTCTCCTTTACCTCTGCTGCTTTAGCTTGTAATCCTAAAGATGTCTAGGCTTCAGACAAACAAGCCCTGGTCAACTTTTTCATTCATTTGACCTCACTGTTGTCCATATTATAAACAAAATGGCTCTCTTATCAATTTCGTATTGTCACATTCTAGGTTATCTTTATAGCATTGTTGACTCTCATTCTTATTTTCAGTTTCAGCTATTCAAGATCTAATTTTCAAATGCCCAGTTCCTTCATATTCCAAGATCATAATTTTTTAAATCATATTGTACTGCTTGGAATTGTTTCCAATATGTCCATTTATCTATAGTTAAGATCTGTCTGAGTGTAACTTTGATTTTTCGTAAAAGCCAAATGGATCCCTGTATGAGTGCTTTTGCAGGTGGTTCCAACTTCCTACAACCAACCTGCTCAAGAGGGTTAAGCCAAAACAGTCTACCTTTTAATAAATATTCATAGCTTTTTCTAATAAAAATGAAGTTAATTTTTTTCTGATTGGTTGGTGTTAAATTTGTTAAAAGAAACTAGTTTTAATTTTTAAATGTATTTTCCATGTTTTATGCTTTTTTTATTCTTTTCATGTTATTTTTTAAATGAAACATTGCGGGACTCTTTGCACTGCATGCTTCTAGACTTGATATATTGGTTTGCTTGGTAAGTGGAGTCATTTCATTTAGTCGTCTAGATTTAATTATTTTATTTTTAATTATTTTATTTTGTGTTATATCCAAGACTGTCAGTTGTTGTTATTGCATTATAAAATGTATAATTCAAAATACATCTGATGTATTTTATACAAAATGGCGTGTAATTGTGGAGACAAAATGGAAAAGTGTTTGTGCAACTCAAATTATGTATTATAAATTAATATCTGTGGTGAATTAAAATGCTGTCTAATATAGTGAAAGAACACTTTGAGACCATGTTGTGTTATTGTGTACGTCATTGCACAGAAACTTTTGCTGAAGAGAGAAAGCAAAAAATTAAAGCAAAGGCTTGCAGGGAGCTACACGCCCTTTGAAATCATTATATGCTATTTTTTATTGTTGGAAAATTTAGACCTGTACCTACATCAAGGTTAGTTGCAAAGTCTGACTGGATCATTACCTGTCATTAAGAGGATTTTCTCTAAGAAACATTACATCACTTTTGAATGGTTAGGGTTTTCACCCCTTCTGTCAAGACCACCCATTTCAAAAACTGCCATCATGGTCTTTGTGCGCTGCAGGTTAATGTTTAGCTGCATTCTTGTTGATGTGAAAGGCTTTATTAGCTAAAAAAAATTCAATGCTCTTTGTCATATTAGATTTCCTCAGATATGGTATTTGATTGTTTCATTTTACATTAAAGTTATTAATTTATAATGCATAATTTAAGTTCAATACACATTTTACTTTTTTTTCCCACCCATAGTTATCTCCATTTTATATGCAGTCTTATTTCTACTTTTTTGGCGGGCCTTGGGAATAAGGGAATGGGCTAAGCTCTGGTGTTCTTGTCAGATGAAGACTGTTCGTCAGCAGCTCCAGGACTCCACGCTGCTGAAGGAGATGGGAGTTCTGCAGCAGAAAGTGGAACTGCTAGAGGAGGAGAAGAAGGATTGGGAAGACAAGTACCAGAAGACAGATGAACAGGCTAGGGACCTCAGACATAGAGGTGAGCAGGAGGAGACTGCAACAATACCTGCTTTCTTAGGCACACGTATACAAGAAACCAATTTCCTGACAAACTTTGTTTCAATAACTTTCAAAAAGCATTTCATGGAAACCATGAAATGTTCCCTTCATCAAGCCAGTAAATGATTGCTGCTCTGTAGTGTGAAAATAATAAAATGCTCTTTTGCACTGTTTGTTCTGTATGCGTTCTTTTCTATTTTTTCTGAATTGTATTTAAAATGAATAATATCTTTCCTATATTAAGACATTTTACACTTGCAACTGTATATACAGCTCACCGATTCATAATTATACATTTGACTGAACATTCAAGTTTACTTATGGAAAGTATCTGTAATATCTGTCCACTAACAATAAGCTGCTGCTTAAATATAGATGGCCCTTTTAAAACATATTTCAAATAAACAAAAACTAAAGGAAAGCAATTTTCAGAATTGATTTTTTTTTACTTTTGTCTTAATTTGAACCTTTTAAACTTTTACAGTTGTTGACAGAAAATAGGAAGCACATTCTGCTGTGGAGTAAAACATTTTTGTGTTAAAACGCACTAAAATCAGATATGAGACATAAAATTCAGAGCCTCATCTTCTGTAATCTTGAACAAATTGCCATGCCAAAATGCATTGCAGTAAACTGCCTTTTTATTGTTTTCTTTTGACTTTCAGTGGAAGAGCTACAGAAGCGACTGCAAATGGCTGTCAATCCTCTGCCCTCCCCAGCTCCCCCTCCCCCCCCTCCTCCTCCTCCTCCCCCTCCCCCTCCCCCTCTGCCTCTGAACCCCTCACCATCTAATCCTCTCAGGTGAGCTGTCTGTACTACTGAGCACCAAAACGCAAACTCCTGCGTCTCCTGAGACTGCCAGCAGCAGTCCAAGTCAAGACTTCATGCCGATATTTCTAAATGAATATTTATTCATCTGCCTTTCTTCACATTCCTCTTTTTTATTTTTTATTTGTTTACCTACCTCTCTGGTAGCTCTTCTTAGATGGTTATTTAAAAATTCAGTTCCAAAAATAAATCGGAATGAAATGAAAACTGAATGAAAGGACATAGCAGAAATAGCTGTTTATTAGGAGTTTTATATTGACGTATTCAGAATGCTATAAAGCATTTAAAGAATGCTTTACAGGAGAAATCAGAAAATACACATATGTTTGCTCAACACGCATATAACATTATATTTTGCACTGTCTCAATCCTTTCAAGCTCTCTCCTCGCCATTATTCGGAAAAAACGACTGGCTGGGAATTATCCCACAACGGGAGCTGGAGCACAAGAACCAACACTGAAAGAATCGGGTAAAGATTTGTACTGGGAAGAATTATTGTGTGATGGTTTCTCATGAGTAGTGATAAAGACAAGAATTTGTGTACGTAATAAGGAAATTCTTAGTCACCTTCATACTCTGTAAGTAAGATATATAATTGGTTATTATTATTTTGCCATCTTTCGTCAAAAGTCAAAATGACTGTGACGTCAAATATTCATTTCAGCTCAGTTATACGGAAGAACCATGAATGGTACAGTACCACCAAAATTATTTGTAAATGTAAAAGAAGAGCATGGGGGGGGGAGAAAAAATGCAGTTTTGAGTAATGAAGTAAGTGATGTCACATAAGACCACATAGTGTTGGCAAACTGTGGAAACAAGGTTTAAGAACATCTAAATCTGCTCTAAGATGGCCTCTCTCTATGGGGTCTAATGGGCTACAGATAATTCTGAAGGGGCAAAAAGATAGTTTATCATCCAGACTCCAGCATATTTATAAATAAGTAAAGCTATATTTGCTTAATGATTTTTTCTCAAAATTCAGAATGAAAACAGCGAAGGACATATTCTTGTCTTTCATCATTATTTTTCATTTGTCAAGCTAAACATTGGTATCCTAGTTAATTAACATTGAATGAGCATTTCAGTGTTTTGTAAAGAATCGTGAGGCATGAATATCATTGCAATGTATAAATTATGAGAAGGTCATTGCAGATATTTTATTTTAATCCTTTTCATACTGATTTGGCCTACAAAGGGAAAGATACTGGCAATATGTATGGCTTGAAAATTCCTTCCTGTAATGTTGATAGAGTAAAGCTGTATCTGTAAATGTGTATATTTGAATGAAAGCTTTTCATTCTGCATTTCAGAGCAATAGGTACAGGGGAAAGGTGAAGCTATTCATTTCTTGTGAAAAATGGCAAAACGTGTTCAGACTGAAGTTTGTGGAGCTGAGTCAGTATTGCAAAAAGTCCTTAAAGGAAATTATGTGCTGAGTGGACCTTGTATGCACCTTAGTTTAGTTCCTTTTAAAGGTGTTTTTGACATACATAAACCACCCACCAATCCGCAGTACTGCTTTAATGAACTAGGAAAAACAGTTTTGCCTCCTGTGTTTTAGAAGATAATAGAAGGCAGTTCCTCCAAGGATATTTACTTTTCAGAAATGTAAGTGGCATAGCTAGACAAAAGCTCTCCTACCTCTTCATTTTCAGTTGTGCTATTTAAAATCTTAATTTCTCAACTCCATGCTCAAGGGCAAAGGCAAATATAATGTCAACTGTTAATCACCTGAATGCACCTAGACACTTAACAGAAATAAATATTGCATAGTTTAAACTAACATACCATTTAAAATGATTAATCAATTACTTAGTCCATTTTCACAATTCTAGGTGCATTCTGAAAGAAACAGTTTGTCTTCTAAAGTATGAGGGACGCTGATGGATGTCTCTACAAATGAACTTTATGCTGGATATAGGTCACCAACAAGTATACCTAATAAAATATATAGGTGCCATACCTTCCCATATATGCAATTTGTTTATGTAGTTCCATATGACCTGAATGAAAGAAGAATTTTACTATCGATCATATTTCAAGGGGGAGTGGTGAAAATGTAGACTTCCATCCTGTCTCCACTACACCACTCCTGGTCAATGTAACAAACACACATGTATCACAATGGCCACATCATATAATAAAATAAGAAATAGTACTGATTTATGTACTGATTTATTGATTGTCATGACAACTACAGTTATCAATAATTGTAAAGGAATCAAAAATACATTACAGAAAATACAGACAATTGTTACATTAACTCACAAATCTTACTTTCCATGGAAACTGGTGTTTTCACATTTCCACTGATATAATGTTTTACATTTCAGCAGGAGGGGAAGTGGTAGACGTACGAAAACAAGCAGTGGATGAAATGATGGAGAGGATTAAAAAGGGCATTCAACTCAGACCTGTTACCCAGGCTGCTAACAGGACTAGAGCTACACAGGTACTTCCATCATTTTGACTTTGTGCTGGAATTAAAAAACAGAAGCTGTAAGAATAAAGGGAATATTGGTTTGCCGTTTCATATTTGCTCATAACATCAGTTGCACTAAAAGTGATAGATTTATTTGACATTATAGCTTTGGTATGAGTAAGACATTGATCATTAGTGTTACATCAGCGTTCTTCCCCTATGTACTGTAATTTTGAATTGATAATATCGGCATATTTGTGTTTTCATTTCTAGATGGAAAGGAAGCCATCTAATAGTGCTCTCCAGGAGCTGAAGGGAGTTCTGGTAATGTTGGATTTGCTGTCACTTTCCTAACTTTTTCATCCCACCATGTATGATGTACAAGAGAAAGCAACACTGTTTTTTTTGCAAAGGAACCAAGTTTCTTAATGATCATTTGGCTGCATTAATCTGCGAGGAGTGTAGGATTTCATAAAGGAACTCTTTTCTGCTTGACATTCAGATTGAGCTCTGTGGCCAAACAGTGCCATTCTGAGTCTAGACTGTCATTAGCTGGCTGTTTCAAAGATTTTCCAAAAAAGCAACTAAGGACATCCATCTTTCCTTGCTTCGCGATCCTGGTGCCTATCTTGTTATCCATTTACAGGGTTATAAGTGAAAATTGTGAGTCCTTTCGCCAACGCTTTATTTGTCTGATATGGCACTAGTCTTTCAGGCCTACAGGGTAAAAAATGGTAGACAACTCACTATTGTTCATTTTGGAGGAAGACATGCAGGTTATCTGTATTGTGCTGATGCAAGACTTATAGAAATAATCTAAGTTGATCTGACATTTGACAGTGTCAATGTGGGATATCAATATAATTTTCGAATCAAAATGTAATTTTCTTAATCCTGGTACTGAAAGAAATGGTTTGTATATACAGTGAAACAATGCAGCAACACTATATACAGTATTTGTGCTGTTGCAGTATATATTTTACAGGTTGGACAAAATAATGATAAACTCATATTTTAAAGTAAATTTCAAAGTATTCTACACATTTCATATTAATTGTGGTAATAACTACCAACATGTCTAAACTACTTGAGAAAGCTAATGGAGTTTGAAAGAGGTCAGATGTTGGTGCCTGAACTGTAAGTATTGTCAATCACAGAAATTGCAAAATTGTTTTTTTGTATGCATCTGTCTGATTAAAGCCAAAGGAAGCCTTCAACTCGCACTGCCTGTTCTAAACACGGTGGGATCCAAACGTGGTGGATCTGTTATGGTACGGTTATCCATCACATGGGAGTTATTGGATCCAATTATTACTTTGCATGGTCAATTACCATTGATTAATTTGTCCAGTCTGTGTATATATGCATGCATGCATGCATGCGTGTAGACTATATGTTACATATTTGTTTTCAGCAAGAATAAACATGTATAATTATTGCAGGTTTTGACGGGTTAAAAGTTCTTGATTCCATGGGGTCTTGCTATCTAGTTCTTTTGAAAATGTCTGAATATAACAGTTAACTATATCTTTATTTTAACCTGGTTGATGTTCTTATTTTGACTGCAAATATCGGCCGATTGCTTTGACTGCGTTGCCCATTGTTTTTGTGCTTACATAGGACACAATGAAGATATCCTCCCAGGCTCAGTACAGAAATGTGTCTAAGGTAAAGGTTGCACAGACTGAGCTGGAAAAGATACTACTAAGACGAAGGTGTGCTTGTGAACAGACAGACGAAAGCCGTGAGTAAAATACAAAGGGCTATAGCATGTGGCTCTTATGGGCAGTAATATGTTTTTTAACTCCAGACTTCAATTTCCTTATTCTAAATTAATTTGATCACATTAGCCTCAAATAAATCCATTTACCAAAAAGCAGGAAGTCCTAATAAAAAGCTTGCAAATCATTTTTAACATTTTGATGATCTTAAAAATGTTTTTAATTTTGTAGCAATTGAATAGGAAAGAAACAGGTTAGTTTCTTAATTTTTTTAACCAATAGTTCTGCAAAGCTTTCCAAGTAGTGTGCTCCAAAGTTGACAGGAACATCAGGGAAAGCCAGGGTATTGTTGTTTCTTAAACAGTATGTGAATACGATTAATGGTGATTAGTGCAGTGAGCAGTTAGATTGTGATAGCATAAACCCTACAGATGGTGTTCTACTGCACTTTTATGAGAAATGTTAATCTTTTTATAAGTCTTAGACAAATATTTGAGTGCTGTGGTTTGTTTTAAACATGCATATTGCTGGGAGTGAGAAGAAGCTCTCCAAATGACCAGACTTGAGTCATGTTATTGGTTAACCACTATTCCCTGAGCAGAATCTATTTTATATGGTTTCTAGATGAGCTTCAATATTTTCTGACTGGTTAACTATTTCATGCATTCACAGCTAAACATGTGAATGTTCACATCATCCTCACATCATCAACTCTTAGGTCAAAAGTGGTTTTTCTCATTTTTAAATTCCAGGATAATTTTAAAATAGCAGTGGCAAAGCTTTTAGATCAAATGGTTGTGAATACCTGTTTTTAACAGGTAACAGTTCTTTTCTCTACTTTACACTGGTTTTTGTGCCACTTAAAAACATATTTCAATTCATACTGTATAATGATCAGTAGTTTTCAGTTATTCTAAATTTTGTTAACCATCTAAATTTAAAATTATGAAAATCAAATAAAAAAACAGATAAAGACATTTGCTAACGTTTGAAAAATAAAAGTATTGAAAACGTATTGTTTGCTTTGTGAAGGCTTGCAGTCGAATCAAAACCCGTTGCACAGCAGTGTCAGCGGTGACATTGACAGAGTAAACAAGACAGATCAGAATGCAGAGCTGAAAATGGGGGACTGGACTCAGTCCCATGGAGATGGAGAAACACACACCAGCATGCTGCCACTGCCTCTGTGAGTATACTGTAGCTGCCGACGTGTTTTTAGCACTGCTGGACAGTTCACATAACAAACCAATGTTTAGTCTTAAAAATGGCTACAAATAATCAGCAGCTTGTGGCTTTGTCGCTGCTAACAGGGTTTCAACACAGAAGGTTTAATAAATCTTACATTTGAAGATTTTTCCTCAGCTATTCAAAACAGAAATCCACCTTGCCTTATCGCAGATAAGGGTTTTTCACTTTTAAATTGAGTTTTAATTTCTTCAACACAAACGGGGTCCTTCAAAGGGGATGAAACATCTTTGCTTTAAACATTTCTTCAATGCAGTGTTAGATTGTATGTACAGAAAACATCTTATAGCGGTAGAGCACGTCATTACTGAAGTACTGGGATCGTAAAATTAGAAAAAATATATTTTTTTATATGCCAGCTTCCAAAAGTATTAATTTGTAAAACTTCTGGATTTCAAAGTAAAGGCAAAAAATGAATAAAGATACCCAGCATTATTTTTATTGTGTGGAAATGCAAAGGGGTATTTCATAGCCTTGAATGTTTGCCAAGCAATTGTGCCTATAAATTGGTCTGTCTAGGCCAGTTTTTAACCTTCTGAAAGCTTTCTAGTCTGTAATTACAAGGTCCTGTTTTTATAAATGGTAGATTTTTGTTTGCTGTGTCTTCTGGCATCAATTATGTGTCCTAAAAAGAAATAATTTTGGTATAGGATTTAAATCCCCCCCCCCCCCCCCACGGCAGTAGCAAAACAGTATTTTTTATGTCCCATGTAGTCAAACATATATATTAACATTTTTCATAACACAGTATAATCAGTATCTGATTTTACTTCTAGTTTACTTCCTCTTTATTAGAAATTGCCAGACTTCCAAGGCTACAGGAAGGACAGCTGAACTTACTACAATATGTAAAGTACACTATTTTGCACATGATCAAAAAGTCATTTAACATATTTACAGCTGTGACACAGTTTGCAAATAATCATTTAAAAAGCATGAACATTTCTGTTGTCTGTTATTTTCCCAAATAAATGAATATTTCTAAATTGCCAAGAGTAAATTACACTTCTCTATGACTGTAGAATAGCAGCTCCATTTATCCCAGTTACATTTTTTACCCCTTTTTTTGACTGATCTACTGTGTTTTGAAGTTTGGCTGCAAATGTCCCCACTAATTGTACTGTTGCAAAGTGCATCTGTAGAATTGTGATAAAAACACACACTTATATACATAACCCTTTGTCATTTAACCTGGGAAAAATTGAAATTATTTGAGCATGCAGTATTTTTTAAGAAGTGGATATCTGCAAAGTATGTGAAAATTTTCAGATGAGAATTAGGTTGAAAACTCTAGGTCCATGTGCTGTTGGCTTGAGTATTATTTGGGGACCAGGCTACTGTAGAAATCAAGAAGTTTTAAAATCCTTTTAAATCGCTTCAGTTGTGCTTCCAGGTATGTGTTGCAGTGGAATTGAATTCAGGATCAATTTGTTGCCTAATAATGCCCTAGAGTCTGACAGAATAAGCTAGCAGTTTGGTTTTTAGTTTCTTCACACAGACTTCAGGCAATTTGTCTTATCTGAATAATGGGGAAAAAAGGAAGCAAAGAACAGGAATCAGGTTGGTGTGGCATTGTGCAGGGCATTAATTAAAGCTTTGAGTTTCCTGTGCTGACATGTACAGCCTACCAGAGAAAAGGGGGCTAACTTGTCCACGATTACTGAGGAAATTCAATTCTGATCCCTTCTTGTGTAAATGTTATTCCTGTTTATCCCTTGAATATCCCAGGTCGCTTCAATAAACTTGGGGGAGGGGGGTTGGGGTGTGGGGGGGGGGGCTGGTTTCACATCACGTCTGGATGTTTCATCTAATCAGAGTTGATGTTATAGCATCTTCTTCTGTCTGGCCCTTGGTAAATATGGAGGAAGCCACAAAATGTCAAAAGTAGGAAGGCCCTATGCACTCCTCCTTTCTTCTTTCACTAAATTTATTTTACAGCCAATTTGCCCTCAACAATGGCCTTGCATATTGAGGCCAGCCTGAGGGTCAGGGAGATTTGTGTGAACTGAGAATTCTCTCGGAAATGATTCATTGTGAACCAATGATGGGATATTTTATCCCTCCATTTTCTCATGGTGAAGAAAGATGAGGGTAAATTAACTTCAGAATGACAGAGGAGAGACTGTCTCTAAAAACCAGGGCTCTTTGAGTAAACTGTTTTAGATGAAGAAAGAAAAAAGACCTTTGTACAAATGGATGCTTATAAAAGCTGTCTGAAAAAGCTTTTAATGTGTTTAAAGCAGTGAACTTTGGGCTCTTTTAGCTGTTGTTAATTTAATATTTGGACAGGGTTATTTAATTTGCCATAGAAATATCTCGCACTTTGGTGAATACTGGACACTGAACAAGACAGGAATGTGACTACATACTATCAATTTTAGGCTTAAAGCAAGTATAAGCTCAAAGGTACACATTCTTAGGAGTATGGCTTTCATGCATGTTTGCTCATAAAGCCTGGAGCCTATAATAATAAACACATGAATGAAAATTTCTTTTTTGCAAGACTAAACCAAATCACCTTGTAGTTCAGTTTTATTTTTATGCCATCTTTACATCTGTTCTAAATCTCTGCAATTAAATGTCTTTTTTCTGTCAGCTCTGCAATTTTAATCAGTTTGTAGTGGTCATTATTCTCCATTCCATCGTTTGTTTCATTTTTCACAAAATAAAACTCAGATTTAAACAAGTCCCCGTTTATTTTAGTTTATACTTGGTTTAATGCCAAAGAATTATGATTGATGAAAAGTGTGATAGTCAGATGTTATGAAACACTTTTTTAATACTGCTAAAGAGTCTGTGATTGAGTGCTTGAAAGCTCTGGTGAAATACAGTAAATTACACACTCTATTCTTCCATAAAGACACACCATGGAGAGACGCAGTATAAAATGTGTATTGATTGACAAGCTGTAAACATTCTGTCAATCCAGCAGTGCAGGACAGGCTAGACAATTATCAGGCAGAGCACTGCATTAATAGGGCCTATTTGTGATTTTTTTGCCAGTTGCTTTAGAGCAGCTGCAATACCATTTGTCGACACAATGTAAAGTTTCTTAAGGATCGGCAATTAGGAAGCACCTTTTGCAGGAAACACTTAATTTAGTGTATTTTGTTAGTCATTTCATTTATTTTCTAAACAGGGTAATTGCCTAGTGGGGAGCCATTTCTCTGAGCACTGGAGTGGACTACTTGTTTGCACCCTTCTGAATCCCCCCACGCAGACACTGATTAGAGGATTTCTACATTCTGCACCACTCTTAGTTCTTAACCAGCAGCAGCTTTAATAGAAGGGAACAATGCAATTCTGGGGATAGAGGTCTCAGCAACAGGTGCTGTGAAGTCATTGGCCATTTAACTAATACTGCTCTCACTGATACAGCTGAAAACCACTTTATACTGTTTTTAAGCTTTCTCGTATCTATTGTGTAGTACATCTTAAGAGTTAAAAAAGAACTGTTTTACATTACAGTTCCAAATTGCCCTATGGTAGGTCTTATATTTTATGGAGCTTTAAGTTCTTTTATTAAGTCGATCCTAATATTGTTATAGGCCATTACTAGTAGTAGTAGTAGAAGAAGAAAAACAATGGTGATGAAAGATCCCTAAATATCCACATTTTAACATTTCATTTGCAAAAGGGTCTGTTTCTACTGATTTTGTGTCATGATATTATTTCATATTTACAAAGTGATAAATTAGAATCTGTCATTTAAAGGAAAAGAAAAAGGAGATTTTAAGGTTAAATGTAAATGTAGTTATTCCAGAAACACATTTACCTGAGTATAAATTAATGTAAAATTAATGTAATGTACACAATTAATGTGTAAATGAATGTATATTTTTATGTATACTCATCAAACGCAGAAACAGTGCATATTTAAAGTTGGAAGCAAATACTGCAAACACTGATTTATGGAACTGTTATTTCACCAGGAGTCTAATTTTGGATTATCTGGTAAAACTCCTGCAGATGATGACTGAAGCTTTGTCTGATGGGAGTGGAAGAACATATGAACAAGACGTTCCTGTAGTTTCAGGGATATAGTGTTATCTGGAAGGACAGTAGTGCTATTTCTTGCCATCCTGCTTCACTGATTTGGCTCTGGTCATCTCTGTGGAAAACAAAGAACTGCATGCAGAGTGATGGCTGATTCAGCCCTTTTAGTGAAGTTTTTACAAGAATCTTCTACCTTTCCTCACGCAAACTAAGCAGGGATTAATTCTCCTGTATCACTGCTGCAGGCTGTGAAGATGCAATATGACACAGACTGCTTTGACATAAGCAATTAACGTGCAAGGGCTGGGTTGATAGAAAAGGTTCTGTTGTTTTGCACATGTCATTGGTCTTTCTGTCTTTCTTTCGTTATCTTAAGCTGCCACTTTTGTCAACAAATAAGAAATGGCACAATTTGACAAATTGTGCAACGTCATTGGTTTAGAAATAAATGAATCCCCAGAGAGAAATTCTGATCCAGTAAGGCTGTGTGCTCAGCCTTAATATTTTGACACATTCTTTCTAAAGCAAAATAACCAAGTGAGCAAAATTTTAAAAATAAATGTTAATTTCACAGATTTAAAAAGTTACCGCTTCAAAATAAATACAATGAAAGCTTTGCTTCTCAAATATTATTTCTTTCCTGGAAACGTCAAAATTCAGTGACTTTTGACTTCCCTGACTTTCCAGTTAAATGGATCCACATGTACAGAGTGGTCAATTTATTAGAATTAAAAGAAAATAAATCTACATATTTTAACATTTCGTTTAAAAGTAGATTACTAGTGGGAGTTATGTTTTAGTTTTTAGACTGTATAGAATAAAAGCTGTTAACAGAACAGAAATGGACTTTTGTTTTTCATTTAATTAAATGTGCCATGATATTGGTTTAAACTATATGGTTCAGCTATTTATTCTAACTGAAAAATATTTGAATACTTGGGTAAGAGTGCACATTAACAATAAAAGCTGGCAAACATGATTGCTACATAAACAATTATAGCTGAATTCCTTGATACACCACCAAAATGTATTAAAAATATTTGTGGTGGTACATTAGTATTGGTTTTGAAAGGGTATTGGTGCTCTTTATGCCTGATTCACTCCCGAAGTTTGCATTTAAAACTTCAAAATTCAGCAGTTTTCTTCAGTAAATGACTCATGTTAAGAACTGAGCATGAGTACAACACTGAATTAACAGTCATAGAAAAAATTGTTTGGATGGCTCAGTGGAGTTGAAATGCCCAATTAATTAAGAAATGTATTTATGATACTGTAGTGTCATGTCCATACATATTGGATTAATCATTCTTTTTACTATTTCTGTATTTTATGTTTTTTCTTCACCCAATATAGCCGGGTCTACTGTACGTCTCTAAATTTCCTTTAAAAATGTGAGACATTAAATTAGCTTATGGTAAGATAATAAGTTAGTTAAATCAAAATACATTTAGATCTTGAAATTGTTGATAACTGCATTTTTTCATTGAGCACAAACTCTGCCTCCTGGATGTGAGTGCAGGTGAGACGAAGTGTTGTGTACAGTATGTAATCAGATCACATCTTCAGCCAATAGGACAGAACAGGTACTGCTCTAGCCTCCCATCTCTGAGATTCTTCAAATGTGGCAGGCTTTTTCAGGTATTGTTGAATTTTTTAAGCCCTCCATTCTATTGTTGCTGAAATTGATTTCCAATTTTTAAGTCTTTGTGAAATGATAATAAGAGGCTCTGAATGGCTAAGGAGCAAAAATCCAATTGCTTTGAAACTTTTTTCTAGATAAGAACAACTTTTTCAGAAGCAGTAGTGCTCATCTACTTAACCTCCGTTTTGCAAAGAATAACGCTAAATAATAGTGTGTTTTGACAAAATGTGTCTTAAAGACCTTTGTGATTTTCTGTATATATTTATGTTGCATGCATGTGACCTATTTCCTTGACATTGGTTTACTTGAGATGGAATAATTCACATAAAAATGCCAATTGAAAAGAAAACATTAGTAAAAGCTGGTAAGATACAGGTATCATTAAAGGTGAATTTACTGATCATTTGTGGCTTCATGCTAGAAACCTGGCCTCTTGTCCATTTTTAATTTCCTTGTCCTTTATATTGCTACTTAATCCATGAAGATTTATTTTAACTGATAATGTATGATGCCAGGGGATAAGTCAATTTTGAAAAATTTGAAAAAAGGGATGGACATCCAGTCCTTATGTAGTGCTTAATACTGTGCTTCAAAGTTTTAAGACGGTGTCTGTGTACTTTATTGTCATTACATTTGTTGAAATTATGAAGAGCACTCTTTTCCGCTGCTTTACAATATAGCTGTGGGGCATAGCGACCTCTTGTACTTTTGTGTCGCTGTGCAAGTGATACAACCTTGCAATTAACAGCAAGGTGAAAACATATTCTGCTACTTTGTACATAGATACAAAAAAAGCTATATCATGTACAGTATACAGCTGATGTTCCTTTTTATTTATGGTATGGTATTTTTATTATGGTATAAAAGCGTGATTTTCATCAGTCCATGCCTCAAAGATAGCCGATGGCTGCATCCATTTCACAACTGACCCAAGGATTAAAATAACTTCAAATTAAATGACTTAATTTTTTTAATTTTTCAATCCACAAAAGGTTAAACTCTGTTTAGAAAGGAGACTATAAATAAATTTCATTAATTGCAACATACTTGTTAATAAAGTATATGCAACAGTGTTAATTCCATTTATGTTGCAGTTCATAAACAGTCCATGATCTAAAATGTCACTTTGGTTTCATAAGAGTAGTGTTTTTCTTATAAAACATGTTGAAATGTGTCACAGAAATGAAAAGATCCAAAGAACTGTTGCTATAGCCAGTTCTCTTTGACGCTGTTTATTGTTGAAATTTGGTGGTTATTTTTTAATGTTTTTATGTACAGCTGTGTACTTTAGGTTCTCTTCATAATGTATGAATTAATAATTACATGTGGTCCCCAAAACAAGTCTAGTGTCAAGACTAAAAGAGCTTTGTCTGCTGAGTTGGAATGTGCTTCAGTTGCTTCATATCTTACGGTTAACAAATCATCTGGTTGTAAGAATTTACTGCATACTGCGTGATGGGCTTGTGTGTAGTATGTTGCACCAGTTTAAAGATCTTTTCTTAGTTATGCTTTCTAGCAAATAATCATTAAAATTGTAATGAAATGCATTTCCAAGATTTTGTTAAATCCAGCATAAATTCATTAAAATGATTGCACATACTAAGAACATATTATTCTTGTAACATATTAGAACAATTTATATTTTTTTAGGGATGGACACTGTGAACCTTCATTGCCTGCTAAAGAAAAGTGGACCAACGAAGGGAACAAAAAAAGTGGACAAACGAGTTGTGAAAACATCTCTGAATATAGCAGCAACTGCTGATTAAAGGAATATACATCAAGACTCCAGCTTGATTCCAAGTGGACATAGCCTACAGTATGTTCTATGTCTGTCCAAGTTCATGTGTGTTACATGAGCTGTCAACAGCATTTCAGCTTACAGTAAGCAAGGTGAAAAATTATGATAATTGCTTTATTTCATAGACACCTATCCCTTTAATTTTAAAAATACCAAAGCAAGTCAATAAGTTTAGTTGTACTACTTTACACTTTAGTTGTTCATTTACACTAAAATATTTACCTCTTTTGTATTCTATTTTTATTCTATGAACTCAAAATTTTGATTGTTGAGTCTTTGAGATGTGCTGTTCAAATGTATAGCCGGAAGCCGGAACTATTTTCTGTTAACAAAGGAAACTAAATGAAACTATCGTAGAAACTATGGTACTTTGTGTCAAGAGACAATTATATATTTAAAAAATAAGAAATGGCTACTTTAACAAATTTAAATTTAAATCTAATTTTACTTAAATCATCTCTATGGTTTTATTAATTTGAAATATTACTCACTTTTTGTGTGTTAGTTAATTTTGTGATTATTTAACAAAGTTCCCTTTGTTGTAGTACAGACATTTGACCGAAGCTACCAGGCCTAATCACCTCATCCTTAAAGCCCTTCAAGGTGTCATACAGTACATCTATTTAAAGTACAATAAACATAAACCATGTTTGAAATGTCCTCGACAGTCAGACTGGATCATGAATTATTAAACATGTATAGTACTTTATGTAAAACAGAGTAAATGACATTAAAATCACAGTAGAGTGTTTGGTCAGTTACTGGTTACCATGGTAACAATATTAGCTCAAAACCATAAAGATAGATATTTTTAGTGATTTAAAATTATATTTATTCTAAGAAACCTACAGGAAAAAGCCAAAAAGACAATGAAAAGCCTGCAACAGAAAAATTGTCGTCCTTCATCAGGTATCTGTTTTCTTTATGGATGGTATTTCTTTATCTGCTACTTCCTAACATCCGATAAGTCTTCTTTTGGACATTTTACATGTACTGTAGGTTTATAATGGAAGTAATCATTTATGCTTTTGAGTATTGTGTTCCCCCCATGCATACTGGTGCTTTAATTCTAAAATCTTTGCTGTGTCTGTTAACAGATTTTTTTCCCAGTGAGGTGTCAGCCTCACAGAAAATGGGCACCTCTGTACCAGTCAGGGCAACATCATATTGTGCCAACATTGGGTATGAATGGATTCTGTGACATCTTTTTACAGTATCTATAGAATGAATGTGACATGCCTTCTTAAGATTGCCAGCAGTTTTCTGCAGTGTTGTGACAGTCATAAGAATGTATTGGGTAGTTAATATTCCTTTATAGACCGGTAGGTGTGACTATCCAGTAGCTCAAATCACAACCCCCCACAAAAGATATTAGGGACCCACTATATGCAGAACCTGATGTGTAAGATTCCATTGTTTCAAATCTTGAATGTTTTTTTTAAACATTTAGATAGGATCTAATAGTGTTTGTAATTTAGAAAGATAGATAGAAATGAGTGATCACTTAGGTTAGAAGATGTATTCAGGTTAAGGAAACAACAAATGATTAATATCTGTACTAATAACTGTGACCTAAGCACATAAGGCAGTTTTACTAATATAGTTAATGACAGCAAATGCAGAATATGTTGGTACATACTGCAAAGTATTGTTCCAAATTAAATAATGCATGCTTGACATAAATTCTAGCATAAATTGTTTCTTTTTAATTAAAGAAGTTGAATAATAAACTTATTATGAATGGGTAGATATTCAGTCTCTTGTTTCTTCACAAGGTAAATTGAATTCAAGTTCTTCTGTTGAACCTGTTAACAAGAAAATCACAAAGTACAAATTTAGTACCAATAGGCTGTATAGAAAGCAGTATTTCTGTATGTGGTAACTGTTTTGTGTTTACAGTTATGGGATAACAGGTGAAAGCAGCTCTTCATACAGTGCTATTCATTCTACAGTTAGGTTTTTATTGGGATGTTATTTTTGTGGTCTCCAATTAAAAAAAATAAACTAAATGCCTGTAGATAGTATGAGAAGCTTTTTGTTGTTGCTTAAGATAATCTTTTATTTCTTTGATAGAATTAACTCATTGTTCAGTAATGGTGCAATGTCCTTGTATTTTACATGTAATTAGACTGCCAATTAATAGGACCAATATACATTTTGCCAGATCCTTTCCTTATGATTCCTGACACAGAGTTTCTTTTATAAATCTAAAGAAATACATTCTCACCAGCTGAGCAATTTCTGTCACTCCTCCCTGGCCTTTGTCTACCCTTTTCTACGAGTTGAAAAGACAGAAAGAGAAAAAGCCATACCCAGTATTCCCTGCTGAGCCAATTCTTCCTCTATAGAAATGAGACGGCTGTATTTAGTCACCCGCTCTCCACGACGCAGACCTCCCAATTTGACAAACCTAACTCCCAATCCAACGGCCTGAGGGTATAAATACACAAAGCAAGGATTATTGCAACAGGAAATGTGCTTTCATTTCATTACACAGCAGTGTTTTAGAGCTAAATAGCTATATACGTTTTGGGGATTTATAAGATACCTAAAGTTGATACTTCTAATGTTACCTGATGTATATACAGTAGGAAGCATTTCTTATATTTAAATATGCATATGTTTATGTGTGAACACACATCAGAAATCCAGAATTCTGTATCCCTTCTGTTAAGGATAACTGTACTTACAAGATCTGACAGAGCATCATCACAAGGTTCTCCATCTGTAGTCCCAGTGACAGTTATATATCTTTTACCTGAAATACAACATCTGTCATCTCTTATCTAATACCACCATTACACAAGAAAACAATTTTTATAACATATTCAGTATTGTGTAACCTGTGCAATAACTACATTGGAATCTACTTAGAACAGATTACACAACTTTACAAATTTTGCTTTCATTTCACATTTGCTTACTAAAATTGTGCTAATTTTAAAATATAAAAACAATTACACTTGACCTTTATTTTAAATGTTTCATAAAACATTGCATATTAGCAGCATGATCTCTTGAACAATAATTACATTTCTTGATATTTCCGGAGTTCTTTTGCATTCAAGTGACCTTTTAAGTAGAACAAAACCTAGTGTTCATCAAATTTATTTAGTTTTATTGGCGTTTAGTTTTAGGCACATGAAGTCCCTTTAGACTTCTTTTTGTTCTGTTCTGTTTGCCATTTAAAAACGCCAAATAACGGCTAAATATAAGGCAAGTCAAGCAGTGTTTAACTTCATATCTTAGCCTTTGAGATCAAACTCTCAAGTACAGTTTACATGTCATGCAGGACACTTGTCCCAGAGCCCATTTATCTCTTACACATTAATCTGTAGACATGGTGGTTGTTTCATGATTCCTAAAATGTTCCCCAAACTGGGAATAATTGCTATCCCATACCCTTTCCATTATACCATTTTTAAATTATAGAAATGGCATAGAATTAAAATTTTGTTACCTAACATCTCATAAATACATAGATCTATTTTTTCTAAACTCTTTCCTTGTTAGATACATCTTTCTTCACAAGACAAGCCTCTTTCTAGCAAACATTAATAGCTCTTTGTACTCTCGTCATTAATTTTGTACTGTTGTTGTCATGTAATTTTAGAAGAGCACTGTCATACCTGATTAAACCGTGCTTGGTGTTTTTGATTTGCATATGGAAGAGGTCTATGTACAGTACATCCAGGACACCCAGATAAACATTATCTACATTTAACTGATTTTGTCACCCACCAAGCCCGTTACACAAAAAGAGCAAATTCTGTCATTCGTAATGCTCTGTGAATACTACATCTCTTTATTAAGAGTGATGCATATATCCTTGGCTATACAGTTAAAATAGAAACTTTAAACTTAATATTGAAATGATTTTTTAGTTAATAAAAATAAATAGGTGTATATTTGTGATATTAAAAGAATAAAGTTGCCATCTGGTGATCACAGTGATTAAATATTTCAA
This sequence comes from Lepisosteus platostomus, assembly GCF_059453375.1. Taxonomy (NCBI): domain Eukaryota; kingdom Metazoa; phylum Chordata; class Actinopteri; order Semionotiformes; family Lepisosteidae; genus Lepisosteus; species Lepisosteus platostomus. Next base: position 32,450,822 of record NC_142616.1, on the reverse strand, counting down.
GCCCATGTTGAGATCAACGAATACTGTACATTCCTTACCTTCCATTTGCTTGGTGACTTCAATCAAATCAGAGACAGTTGTCTGATTGGTCTGTTTCAGGACTAAACCATTAATGCCAGCCAAGGCCAGGCTATCCTCATTTAGATGTGAACAGATGGGTTTTAATGCAAATTCAGCAAGAAGATAGCATCTGTGACCAATAGTAGTGTACAGCTTGTCCCACTGTTCCCGATCCTGTTTCAAGCAAAGTACAAAGTTGGATCAAAAATCTGTGGATCAACTGCATTTCATCTTCTTGCACATAGGAAACTGTGAATGTTTACAATAGTAAGCTGTTATTCCAGTTCCAGTAGCGTTCTAAATCTAATCACTCAGTAACCTTTTCTTTTGTGTAAAACCAAATTTGTGAAGTTAATATTTAAGGTTAAAATGCATGAGGAGAGAAAATACATGAGTTTGTCAAATGAAAAGGTTACACAAAAACAAACTATATCAATATGAACCTGCAGCTGCTAAAACATATTTGAAAAGAGAAAGTAAGTGTGATTTACCTCTTTTCTCAAAGGATCAATCAGAGCAATAACTCCTGGGTATCTGCTTGTTAATTCAACATACATGTCCACCATTTCATCAGGAGACTTGGAGGTTCCTATGGACACTTCATATTTGCCTTTTTGCTGTGGTTAAACAAGGTAAATGTGAACTGTTTATATTTTTGCAATTCAAAGTTTGAAGTTTATTTTGTAAAATGATTAAATTGATCAGTTCCACAAATTTTAACGTGTTTATAGCATTGGAACTGTTTTTATGTGCTCTACCTAAAGTTTAGAAATCTTATGATAGATATTTTTTGTACTACTTACATAGTCCATTAGCTTGTGTGCAGCACAGTTTACTGCAAGATGAATGTCAGTCCCAAGTGTAAGCCCAAGGCTGCTTACTGTCTCTGTAATAAGGTCTAATGGCTGTTCAAAACGATCATATCCGACTACTAGTGCCCCGGAATCTGAAATTGTATTTGGCACAGGCTGCAAAAGAGCAAAGAACACACTTAACGTATCATTTACGTGGGTTAGAGTTTATTAAACTGTGCATCTAGTGAGCATATTAAACATTTATTTCAAGATGTGAAAGGACTGGAAGTCATTTTAAATGAATGGCAAATGGCACATCATAGTAAATGAACTCTTTCTTAAACAGTAAATAAAAAATTAAATAGACCAATATACCCAAAATCCAAACTTAATTTATTAGCATCCTTTGCTCTTTTTCTTCACTGTACTATAGTGTTACCTCTGATTTCCTTACAAATTTAACTTACAACTGAATTATTAAAATAATTACTGGTTAGTTTCAGTAAATAGTCATTACTTTCATTGGTTCAATACTAAATAACTTTAAGGTAACCTTACATTAGTCATTCTTTAGTGTTATATGATTTTTTATAGTACAAGACACATTAAACAACTTTATCATGAACAGATGTACTACTACCTACAGTAGGGTGCCGTAGAATCATCAGATCATGTGCATTCACAATATTGATGGAAAATAATACTGCTTTTGTGTCACGGTATATAAAAGAAATTTAATAGGTGTAATTTACTATTGGCATCCTGCCATTCATCTGGCTAAATAATAATCTGCATGCCATCAAATTGGATAAAATGCTGGGACTGGGTAAAGCATTAGATTCTGACATAAAACTAACATTGACGCTGGTGATGAAGATATAAATGATGTAAAATGTATATTTAACTTGTAAAAACTAATATCAGATTGACAAATGTGACTGTTGGTTAACAGGTAATTTCAGGGCATTGATATCAGCATATTACTTTCAATTTTTTTTTTTACTTTGAAGTAACATATAATGATTCTAAAATGGCTATTTTTGTATACACCTCATTCCGTATGCAATATAAGAACATGCATGTCAGAAGTCTAGGATATTCCTTACCCCTGTTTTTGAAGCAGACTTCATTATTCTTCCCATCTCGCTTCGAAGCTCAAGAAGTATTTTAAAATTCTGCTCAATCAAAAAGAGGCAGTATTTTCAGATAATTCAAACATGTTTAATATCATTTTCTTATTAGCTATTAGCAGCCAAATGAGCCAGAAAGGCCAAATGGCCTCCTTTCACTTGAGATAGAAACCTTGTTTATGTTTTATTCAAGATTTAAGTGTAAAATATAGAATGCCTTTCAAATTAAGCACTTTTTCATTCAGATCCAATCAACCCTCCAGATGGGTATGCTTAGGCTCCTTTTCTGTCAAGTGTCATTATTGACAGTAACTTCAGCTAAATATATATAAAACTTTTTTGCAAATCCACTAAAAATATTGAAAGTTCTGACTGTCCATTGTTTAAAACCTCCCTTGGAAATATTATTTTCCAGTCTACAGTAAGTCATTCCAAAATGAGATTTATATACATACATATTATTAGTTCAGAAATACCTGTCTATAAAACAATAAGGATTCACAAAAATGTTACAAACGTTCTCAGCATTATGAAGAAAAGATCATAAGATACTGTACTTGTTTAAACCTTTGCCCAGGTTTTGGGATGAGAATTATTTCATCCATAAGGTTCAGTTTTCCAGGTGATGATTTTCCACAAGAAAGTAAAGTTACCATGGGCAATGGAATGTGGAATTCCTTGGGACACTCCTGGAGAGGAAGAACCACAAAGGTACTTGATTTTCATTTCCTTTTTTGTCTTGAGTTTTCCAGATTTCTACAATTTTCTTATTATATGCAATTAAAATTCTTTACATTGTGCATTAATTGTGTCCTACAGCGTTAACAATATAGGAAACAATTAATATTGTATTTTGTATTTCATATGAAAGTTCAAGTGAACTAAAGCAGTACAAACAGGAATGAATACCAACTTGGCTGTGTTTCAGTGATGCTATGTGCTGGTAGAGGGGAATGCCTTTAAAGTGTGCTGCAGCCTTGGCTACAGCAAGTGACACAGCTCCTATGGCCATACTGCCAGGTAGCACCTGCTCTGGTGGCTCTGCTGGAGGAATGGGCTTCTCTTGGTGGTTGTTCTTTTTCCCTGGAAATGTAAAAAAACACTAAAATATGAGGTCTGAAATGGACTGTCTTATTATTTTCACTCTCACTTCCAAAGTTAGTTTTAAATTTACTGATTAAGTAGATTTTTGTGTAGTTGTGTATGTAAATGCTGTTGTAAAGTAAGATATTTAAACACACATATTAGGATAAGTTTTATGAAATCTTTAATTTGGTTCAGAACTGTAGCTATAATGTAAATTAATCAGTTTAGTATTCATTTGAAAGTGAAAGGCCTTACTCTCACATTGAACATTTCTGTAAATGTAATTTACTAGTATTCTTCATTAAAAACCATGATGAAGTCAAGATTGCTTCTCTTCCCTCATACTGTATTTCTGTGAAACCTGGGACACTGATGAAACAATGTCATTACTAACTCATTTGTATTTAAAACTGATGGTGAGCATTAGCAATATAAATAAATAGCTGGACCAATAACAAGAATAAACGTAATCACTGAAATACATTTCTTCTACAGATGAAAGTACTTAAAAAAACAATTGCATAAAATGTAGACTTCTGAACTTCCCAAGTTATTTTTACATAAATCTGGTACTGAATTAGACTTATTTGTTCATAATTAGCATCCTGCTTAGTGTGCAGATCTCATTGGGATTTGTAAATGCTAGGAGCAAAAGCTTTAGCATGCTACTGTAGTTGTGGCTTCCCGTTTTAGTGTATGCAACAACAAAGATTTCAGCAGCTGCCTCATCTGACCTCCTTCATCCGCAGTTCTGAATCTAGCCCTATTCCTTAAGAGGGCAGCTACTGAAAAGCTGTTCCCTGTCCAAACCGTGGACAACTACAGTAACATGCTAATGCTATTGCTGTTAGAAGAATACGTGTTGACTCCAGTCTATAACGATTGTATTGAAATGACTTTTATACTTTAATATACTGTATGTACTACATGTGCGTGAATGAGATTGGAATGTCTACATCTTTAAAAACTATTATTAATGTAGCTGTTAACTTCAAACTAGAGGAATTGTTCCCATTAAACATTCCATTATATTTTTCCCTTAGACATGGAAGTAGAAATTGAATTAAACTATCCATACAACAGCCATACTATTATGCTGTTTTTTCATTCTACATTCAACCCATTTGTCCTTTTAGAGTGCATTGCAATATACAGTACATACAATCTGAATGTTGTGTACTAAGTTGTTTTACCTTCAAACAGCATATTTTCTCCATTCATACAAATGCCACAAATAACATCTTGTTTTTATTTTATTTCTGAAAATTTCTATATTTAACTAAGAACCGTGTGGAACTCCAGGAACATCTGAGAGCCACTGACTGACCTTTGGCGCTGGTCTTTTTGTCTTTGGAAGCTGTGGGTGGCATGGGTGGTGGGGTGGCCTCAGGAAGAGATTCAGAGAGCTGTTGCTCCTCCTTTTCTCTGCTCTTTCTGTCCTGCTCTTCCAGAGAGCGTGCAGCAAAAAAATCACTGCAACAGATGACACTTCCATTTGGCCTTCATCCAAAAATCATGTTTGAACTGTCATGCAGAAAATGCAATCTGTTTACTCACATGAAGATCAAGATATGTTTCTGTTACCATCCTCTCAATATTGTATGCTGGTAAGAAGCAGATTTATCAGCATCTGATAGTATACATAGTATGCATTATTCTTCAAATATGATAAAATACAGCAGTATTCAGGTATAGGTAGAAAATACCAGAAAACTGTGAAACAACCACCATATTTTACAAAATGCATGTTTACATTATTTTAAAAATCATACCTATATCCCCAGTTTCTAAGAATCTACCCTGAAGCAGAGTCTTAATAAAGCACTTTCAATAAATCCATCCTTCTTTTAAAGGAGGCCCCTCTTGAATTGGACCTTCTTAAATTATGTTGCATGTAACACAGATACTGCATTATTGGTTAAAAAAAGATCATCACTCTTACAGTACATACTATATCAAACATATGTTTAAATAAACTGGATGGTTAAAATATATATTTTATATGCTAAGAAAATGGATTTTATTTGGTTTCAAAACAAGATAATCTTTAATAAAATCAATGAAGGACGCAAAGTGAAAGGACAGAAACTAGTGGCTTTTTCATAGGTCATTATAGAACTGAGTACTGAACCTCATGTTTCATCAGGAATTCATGTTAGGTTTAAAGAATGGAGAATGATTTGCAAAGCTTGTTTCTTCAATGATAAGATCTGCTCTGACAATCAGCAGAGACATTAACCTTTGGTGCCATAACTTGTAATTCCAAAGAACCATATAATACAATTCAATTGAATATAATATAATATAATTCAATTTCATTACAACATAATTATTTGATACTGAATAAAACCAGATGATTTGTTTTTCTGTTCCAAGATAGTGTTTTGGGGTTTTAACATTAGAAATTGGTCATTTCATTCAATTAAAGTGCAAAACTAATGATTAAACCCCACTTGCTGTATATACGTAACACATACTTATTGGTCTCGTAAAAAGAAAATGCTTATGAAATTTTTTAAATATATTTTTCTAAAAACTTTCCCTAACTATCTTTAATATTCAAATTAGTTGTTCCCATATGCAACAACTTGTCATTGCCATTTGCCTGTGAAAGAAACACTGAAGCATATCCATATTGTAGCTGTTGCCCAAAAGTGTTGGGAGGGGTTACTATCACTGGCGTTCCAGCCAGGTCCTTAAGACCATTGAAGATACAATCTGCAGACAGATCAGTGACCTCACGTGTGTCATGCCACACAAACCATCACTGTTATTAGAACTGGAGAACAACTCAGGCAAACTTCAACTACATATTTTCTTGAAACTGCAAGTGACTGGGGTATAATATATTAATTAGGAAGGTAGTTAAAGTTCCTTCAGCACGTCAAAGGCATGTGCTAGATGTGACCGTCTACCTTAAGAGGTAGTGGGTGCATTTCAATTATATGGTATAAACCAATGACTTGACAGAGACAGAATGAAGAGGTTCTGTGAGACCCAGATAGCAGAAACAGGAAATCCTGGCTGTCAAAAATATTGGCCAGAGGTCAGGTCAGAGAAGCTGAAAGATTACCAGATATGCGTCTCATTCCCTTACAAACCTTAAGAAATACAGATTTAGCAGGATTTATGTAAACATGAAATGTATAAAAACTGCAGAAACATTAATTCTATGGCAATTGTGCTATGGTAGCTTCCATGCGTTGCAAACGTATCAGGGTAGGAATCAATCCAAGAGATCTTGGATGGTGAAAGCCCGTGTATTAGCCTCTACAGGTGCTGCAGTAAATAAAGTTAAAAATCGCTATACTGGTGTGTCCTGAGAGTGCAACTTGTTATGCTGGACCTGACTAAAGAGAAAAGATAGAGGTGGTGAATAAGGTGGTGATTGCTGCAAGCAGGGCTGGCAGACCAGGTGTACCCATCAAAGTAGACCATAGGAAATTCAAATATAGGAAAGGCAATCCATCCCTCTAAAATACCTACTACTTGTTAGACATCACAGGGGCAAATAGGAGAAGAGCCCTCAGCAATGCTATAAAAAATGACATTTTAAACAATAAAACATGAAATTAGGGAATAATAAAACTTGGTTGCCAACAGAAACCAAGCTGGCTGCAAATTATTTATTTTTTTCTTTTTTATCATTTAGAATATCAAATTACTTTTCATTACCTTCGCACTCAATATGGAAATGCAGATTGGTTCTTTACATCTGCAGTGAGCTATACCATATGGTGGAGAATGAGATGTTGTGTCTTTCACAAACATCACTGGAAGCCTTAGATGTCTGGGAAACCACAGATGTCCTTTTATCAAGATGAAGTAAAAAATAACATGATATACCATTTTACATTTATCAGATAAAATATTGCAAATTGTTCTTTGAGCCAGTATGTTCCATGATCCTCAATTCTTTTGGAGAATCATCTTTGGAAGAGTAAAATATGAATACCTTAGTAATTTATCCACTCCTGCTTGGTCAGCAGGTTCATACCCCTTTAACATTGTAGTTAGAGACTCATTGATCCATTGAAGTGCAGTCAGAACTGAATCTTTCCTTTTGGCGTCAACATCAAAAACACTGGTATCTTGCACACTATAATCTTGGACTGCATCAGGACTGGATATCACAGCTGAGGAGACTATCTAAAATAAAGGAACACATTTTAGAACTGGGTTTCTAGAAGGACACTCGTATGTAAATGAACTGCAACTTATCTTGCATGTCAGCTGCCACTCACTGCTCCTCATTCAAACATACTGTAATGTTAAGCTGTGGGAGGCTTACAAGGTACAAAGGATAAGCTTTGGACAAAGCTAATAAAACTTCATTCACTCACACACCCTAATGCTTTGGACACTGACAGTCTGATTAAGTGATAGGTCACAGTGTGTAGTTTGAGAAGCATTGCACTGTATCTGGGAATAAATGCAAGTGATAAAATACATTTGGGATATACCATTACACTGTGCCTAATGAAAGAATATACTGTACTGTATGTGTCTTAGGAGATTCACTGCATGCAAAGTTCATAGCAATGCTGTATACTGTGCTTTTTCTCATTAATTTCTAAACAATTCTATGTTCTGCTGCCTTGGTAATTTGCTACAGTTTCTGCTTAAATGACTTGATCTTGTAACAGTAAGTTCAAGAAAAATTAGTTCTGATGACCTGTTTTTTAACATTTTAACATGAAGTTATCATAGCTGTCCTTTACTGTCCTTTTTCTTCCATTTTTCTTTCAGATTTTTCAAAATTTGATATTAAACCTGGAAAGTATTTGTGTAGAGAAAATATATATAGATTATAAAATTTAAGTGGCATTAAATAATTAAACAAAACAACTCCTGTCATTTGTAAATACTTCTACTGAAACACTGTTCTCTTTAGCAAACACCTTATTTGATTTCCATTTACTCAAAATTACTTTGCTTTACTGCTGTTAAAGACTATAAATCATGGTTTTCAAAGTGCTATTGTGACTGCTTATAATGAAAATGAACTTGCCTTCAAACATGATTTTTTTTTATTTCATTACATGTTTAATTTCTCATTGCACCATAAGTTAATTGCACAATGACCAGAACAGATTACAGCGAATTTGTTAAAAGTGACACAATTTAATTAACAGTACAGCAGCAAGAATGCAATATAAAGATATTTAGCACTATGATTTACCTCGCTTGGCATGTGCTTTGATTGGCTGAAATCTCTGAGTTCACATGTTGGTTACTGCTGCTGAGGCAGCCAGCACTAACATAGTCACCCCACACTGACCTGAAGCCAGCAGCATGGTTTGAAGGGGGAGTATCTGAGTTAATCACTAACCTTGTAATTCTCTGTCACTCAGAATTAAGATCAGAAATCTCATTGTGTCCAAAAGATAGCAGCAGTAATAACACCAGAACACTGTTTAATGCTTTCAACGTAGTAAGCTTGAGCCTTATTAATGCATTGGAGATTATTCTTTTACTAAATTACAGGTTTAATGTATGATACAAGCTCTATCCTAATCTTCTATGTTGTGAAGATACTTATTCTTCTTAAGTCCTGTTTTCTTCTCCATTTGTAATGTCATATCTAATTTGCCATAACTATCTACAAACTGTAATTGTGAGGACTGGGGATCATTAGGGTATCCTGTGAAGGCCCCCTGTAACCTATATTTTCCCAGCTGCTGCCTTTTTGAATTAGAAAAACTGAGATGGCAATCATACATACACTGCCTCTTTTCTTTAACAAACATTCTTACAATATAGTTCCTCTCCGCTACATCTCAGTATGAGATACTTTTTTAACAGCAACACCTACACCAAATTGATTCAAATCTAACATTTTGCACCATCACAAGTCATTACTTCTTTTCCAAATCCCAAATGGAATATTTATAAATGGTTAGTTCCACAGCTGAGTTTGCAAATTATTTGCAAACTGACTGGCACTGACAATCATACAAACTGATCTCACTCCATGAATCAGTGGTAGTTAGTGTACACATTATTTGGTGTTCTTAAAAGCAAAGTCATTCTGAGAGTATTTCAGGCACCAGCATCTTATAGTAGTGTAACTTCACTGCTTTCATGTTACACAGGCTAAATTTCAGGATCTATGACACCTCTGGCTTATGGGTCAGTTCGTTACAAAATAAGATATTTCAAATAAAAATAAAGTACTGTCTCAGATTTTAATTAAGCACATTACCTGTGTGGTTGTTAATGAAGAGGAGCGCATTTAAAATATCTATTAGATTTGGCCAGCAGCTCAGAAGTCATATTTATTTACAGTTTTACATTTTGGGGGCATTCAAAATTCAAATTGCTGTATACCAAGATTCATTTGAGATACTCTAATGGTTTTGGTCACCATGTTGGAAGTAAAGCCTGACTTGAAAAATTAGGTAAATGTGAAGAGACCAATGCTGAAACATTATGAATTTCAAGTTAAAGGATACAGTCTGCTTATTTACGTATGATATGAACTCTGTTTAAATGTAATATTTTTGCTTTCAAATATAGGTTTTCTCCATGTTTGCCACATGGTTTCTGGGAAGAGTCTGCTCTTGGCAGTCTAACTATGACAGGATAAGCTATCAGAAGCAACCTAGCATAAAATATAAGAATACTGGGGGATACTCTTTCATTGCAGTGTATACGAATTTGACAATCCGGTATAATCAACTGCTTTACATGTTTGCTGATTAAAAACACACCATGTAAATATTAGCATCATAGGTTCCAAAGATAAATAAATCTGAACTGCATTAGCATAATATTTAGTGATATTAGCCGTGTGTTATCTCAGAACATAAAATTAAAAAGGTTTAGAAAAATCTTCTCAGAAAGAAGTATTCCAAACGTTAGTAACACCTCCTAAATGAGCAGTTTTTTAAAGAATATTTGATGTTTGGGTTTTCTTAAACAGTTTGTCAGAAACTGATTTTGTTTGGGGTCATCAAGATCATCATGCTAAGCCAACAATCACAATTACTCTTTTAATACAGGTTTCCAAAGGTTCATATTGAATTAAAAGCAATAAAAAATATGAGTACCTTTTCCTCATTTTTTGTGATGCAAACAACATCTGCTTGGACTGTTGGTTCTCCCTTCCCATCATACACTTCTTTTCCCAAGAGTCTGTAAATCACTGGTGGTGTTGAAAATCTAGAAAAGTAGTTTGCCTAAACAGAGAAAAATGGGTGTAATTTGTCATTATTCACTTGTTCACACAAAAATGAAGAAAAGCAGAAATTATTTAATCAATCGATCAGTCTTAAATCTTTTCTTCTAAGCACCTACAGTATTTTATTCTAGGCTATATTACAGGCTTTTATTCTGTAAGCAGGTTTCTTACTCCAATTATAAGATTTAATATTGGGAACATTTCTATCACATAGCTCATTTTAAAAATGTATTGCGTACTGATGTTTACCTTTCTCTGATTCGCTGACGTCTAGCTACAATGGGAATATATTTAAAAGCAATACGGACAAAAATAAACGTTTTCACCGGAGTATGGATCTCAGTACAGTTCTTTACACAGATACGCTAACTCCTGCCTTACACAGTGACATCTTGATAACCATCTCCGCTGTACAAAAACACCACTATAAAACACGCAGATTGAGTTGAAGATTCCTCGTTACCACATTGTACTTTTATGTAAAATATAATACTGCTGCTATTTGCATGTTTCAAGTCGGTAAACATTTTATGAATAATCAAAAGTTTAAAGAGGTTTTTTCTTATTTGGTCCCGCGCTCGTATTAACAACAATACAAAGTACTGAAGAACAATAATATTTATTAAAAAGCAAAAGAAAACTAGTTTTGTCTACGCGTACCAAATATCCGTACACATCATCTGGTTTTTCGTAAAACATTAAGTTGAGAACATCCTCCATTTTCTGTGGAACTCCATTGGCTCTGTAGTATTCTGCAGCTCTATTTTTTAACTCGTAAAATTCACGATCTTCTTTAGAAAGCTGACTGCCTTTATTGAGAAAACATTTGTAAGACATGACTTGTTTTGAGAAGGAATGAACGGTTTATGTTATCTGCTTTCAAATTTCTGAAGTGATACAATGTGTCTGTGCCTGCTACAGCGTCTAAGGGTTGCCTGGGCAACACAAAACCACAAAGGCATCGCGAGAGTTTGACGAAGTACTAGCAGAGGGGTGAGCGAGTATTTTGATTAATCGTATTCATTTTTCTGACTCACCTTTTAGAAAAAAACTATGACATTCACAATACCGTTTCACTTACATCAGTTTTGCAGACTTGTAGTGTTTACTTATTCGCACTGGGACTACTCGAGTGGTAAATTCTGCCGTTCAAATGATCTGGATAAAGGGTAATAAAGGGAAACTTTGTGGCAACTTCTCTTTTTGTACAGAATATACTGAGTTTGCGGAAAATTTTATCTCCGTATAATGTTTTTCTTTTAATGACAAGTTTATTTTTTGAATGTTTACTTTCCACTTATGTCATGTGGCAAAGAAAATATAGAAAATCTGCAGTTGCTCTACCACTTTTAAAACTTGTTTCTTCACTGTTTCATTCTTTTTATAACACAGTACGCCATAGATATTAGTATTGTACCTTAGTATAGTACTTGAGGTGCTTAAGCATTTGGAGTGTTGTACTTGTAAAGTAGCCTAGTTATACTATATTATTTTCCCACTTCAGGGCTAGTTGCCATGGTAATTTTAATTTCTAAATACTCCCCCACAACCTTCACAGTTGCCTCTAAATATATTCATATACTTAATGAACTAAATATTGATTTAGAATGAAAATCCTAGAATACATTCAACATATCTTCTTTTGTAATCAAAACTAAAGACTAAAATACTGCTGTGATTTGTGATATTGTATGAATATAGAGAACATGTCAAAAACAGTTACTTGATATTTTTAAACACACTACATTCAAATTTATTCATGCCCCAGCAATCAGTATTTTACACCCTACTTTGGATAACTTGCTCCAGATTGCATGACCTGTGCTTTTGATCTGCTTTCTTCAGATCATGTGGTAAATGTTCTACTCCAAATGTTATGGCCCATAAAGAACACAGTTGTTTATTCTCTCTTGCCCTTTGGCCATTGAATGTGATGCATACTGGACATATTTATTATCATTAAAAGTCCATTGGCAACCAAGCATGACAAAAGCACCAGTTGCACCAGTTTTTGATTTAAATATCCCAAGAAACCTTGTAATCCAAATGTTCCTCAATTCTAACCAGGACATCAGGACCAGAGTATGCAAACCAGCCCTAAAGCAGAAATGATCCATTATTCTTCACAGAAGGAATCTTTTTCAAAATCTTTCTTCATGAATTATACTCCTGATCAGGCTGTCAAAAAAAACAAACCATATTGTGCTTCATCCAACCATATCATGATGTCCCAATTGGTTTGAAAGTCAAGTTAGTTGCTGCTTGGCAAATGTATATGTTTTGTTTTTATGTTGCCATGGAAATCCAGAACAAACTCCCAAAGCCAAGGCATTAACTTCAAATAGCAGTTTTAAAGGCATTGTGTCCTGATGATGCTCTTTTTTTTGTGGAAATGCCTAATTGTTTCTCTTGGAGGTAAACTGTATTCCCAAACCATTTATCTGACCCTCCATTTGTATAAAGGCCTCTTACATCCTCTTCCTGGTGGAGTAGAAATCATCACACCAGCCTTGAACGTTTTAAGGATGGACTCACTGGGATGCTATTTGGATTTTGTTACATATCACTACGGTTTATGAGGGTTATAATAATTTAACTTAGATCTTATGATAATTCTATCACTTTTACTATGGTGCTGTGATATTGAATGTTATTCTCTTTTTAGTCCCCTTAAATTCCCATGGGAAATGTAGCTAGCTTCTCAAAGCTTTTACAAACTTTTTGTGGCTTTCGGAAATACTAGCTGATTAAAATCATAAAAGAATTACATTTACAGCACTTATTTTCAAGAATTATAGAGTGTGAATACATTTAAACTTTGTTTATGTAGAAATGTTTTTACAGCTATGGAATTGATAATAATACTTAATACTTCTTTTCATCTATTTTAATATTCCTTTTATTCAAGTATGTTGAATACATACTTACACCTGCATCTTTCGCTGAATTCATTTTGATTTACAATTCATTAACAGTATGAATAGATGTGGAGGCTACTGTAAATTTCCTAGTGTATTGCTGGGTTTAAATATACATTAATCAATGCTCTAAAGAGTTGCCATAGCAATTTTAATATGACACATCGCTCTCCTGTAGATCATGCAGTAAAAGCCACTTTCCAG